>NW_024743468.1:0-2500 GCF_018991925.1 Homarus americanus
CACATTCCCCTGCCATACTTAACCGCGCCACCCTCACACCACACCCCTTGATACACCCAGACTACCACATCCCTCTGCCACACTCACACACCACATCCCTCTGCTACACCATCACTCACGCCACAACAATGTCATGTCAGATCCCGGTCAGCAGGATGCACTCCTCAGCCACCCCCACTCCCCCATCAGTGTCTCGGTAATGGAGACACACAACACATCCTTAACACACCCCACAACAACACACCCTTAACACACCCCACAACAACACACCCTTAACACACTCGTAATAACATCCCCCCAACAACACACACACACCCCTACCAAACACGCACCAACAAAAACACCCCCCTCCACCCACCCACTCCCCCCATCAACACACCTTTGACACACCCCTACCAACACACACCCCACCAATAAACACCCCCACAAAACCAATACATTAAACCAAATCGCCACAACACCAAGTTCAGGGGATCTCCCACTACATAATACCTGGCCAACACCTCGACAAAAACTAATATTACTCGTTATCCACTTTCAAAATCCTCTCAGCAACAAACTCCACCAAGAAGTTTTGAACTGTGTAATAACTTCCCTTTAACTGTTAATAACTTCCCTTTAACTGTGTAATAACTTTACTTTAACTAATAACTTCCCTTTAACTGTGTAATAACTTCCCTTTAACTGTGTAATAACTTCACTTTAACTAATAACTTCCCTTTAACTGTGTAATAACTTCACTTTAACTAATAACTTCCTTTTAACTGTGTAATAACTTCCTTTTAACTGTGTAATAACTTCCCTTCAACTCTAATAACTTCCCTTCAACTCTAATAACTTCTGTTTAACTGTGGAATAACTTCCCTTTAACTGTGGAATAACTTCCCTGTAACTGTGTAATAACTTCCCCTTAACTCTAATAACTTCCCCTTAACTCTAATAACTTCCCTTAACTCTAATAACTTCCCCTTAACTCTAATAACTTCCCTTCAACTCTAATAACCTCCCTTTAACTGTGTAATAACTTCCCCTTAACTCTAATAACTTCCCCTTAACTCTAATAACTTCCCCTTAACTGTAATAACTTCCCTTTAACTGTGTAATAACTTCCCCTTAACTCTAATAACTTCCCCTTAACTCTAATAACTTCCCCTTAACTCTAATAACTTCCCTTTAACTGTGTAATAACTTCCCTTTAACAACTGTCAAATAACTTCAGATTCTCAACTTCCAATTAAGAATAATTTGACAGTAGCGCCTTGCCACCACGCTCAGCCATTATCACACGCAACATCAACTAGGTTTAAGTGTATGTAGGCATTTTTAACTTGCCTGCCTGTCTGCCTGCCTGACTCGTCTACCACCACTACTACTACTACTACTACTACTACTATCATCACCACCATTACCACCATCCTCCTGTGAGTATGACACCATCACTACCCCTCCTACACACTCGCCCTCCCCACACTGGAGCAACATTTGAGGGTCTGGTTACCACACACACACACACACTACATCCTTGACCACCGAAGGGTCAAGACGTACCTGGCGCTCCTCTCGGAGCAGCCAGGTCAACTGTTAAGTTGGCCCATACCAACCCCCTCCCCTGAACCCTCCTCCCCACCGGAATATCAACAAGTTCTCGCCTGAAGTTACAATTTCATTTAGGAAAGGAACGGAACCAGTGTTAAACAGAGGTGAACAGTGGTGAACAGTGCTTAAGTCAGTGAGAACAACTCAACAGTAACAGTCGTACCCAAGTTAACCTTCACACAGTGAGGTCCCAGGTACCCAGTGATAACGGCCCGCGAGACCCAACAACAACCACCGATGTGTTAATCCGTCGACGATAGGAAGGCCTGGGACCAAACCTCACTCATATAACACCATCTGTGAGGGAATTACTACACCACATGTCCCTCATAACACCATATGTGAGGGAACTACTACACCACGTCAAGTCTCTCATCACACCATCTGTGAGGGAATTACTACACCACGTCAGGCCCCTCATAACACCATCTGTGAGGGAATTACTACACCACGCCAGGTCCCTCATAACACCATGTGAGGGAACTACTACACCACGTGAGTTCCTCCTAACACCATCTGGGAGGGAGTTACTACACTAAGAGTTTGCTGTTCAACACCTACATTAATCTGTATGTTCACTGTATGTTCCTTTACCTTTCTCTAATGAAGGCTTTTGTTAAACCACCAATGTATGTAATAAGTCATTTATGTCCAATGTATATTTTCAGCCCTCGGCTGCAGAACTTTTTCAATAAACCGTTAATTATTATTATTATTATTATTATTATTATTATTATTATTACACACAACTACGAGATGAAGGTCACGTAGAGATAAGGCACCCCATTATAAGTCATCTCCCTAACCTGACCTGACCTGACCTAACGCTAACCTAACCTAACCCCATCAGATTACGCTATGGGGTTTATTATTAATCAGGTGAAATATCAAACGCCCAAGACTT
>NW_024743469.1:0-22668 GCF_018991925.1 Homarus americanus
AAAACTTTTAATTTCTCTGATACTATTTGAATATCCTTGATAGTGAAATTCATTATAGGAAGTGGAATTAAAGCAGACTTGAGTTTTCGATTTAACGCAAAATGCTAATGAGTAGGCAAGGTCAGTAATGTACTACAAGTGATTTCACAGTAATCAGGAGCCTTGTAATGCTCTTTCACAACTAGCTGCTTAACACCATTTTGGCATTTTAAAATTACAGTAGTGAGATTTGGAAAGAACAAATACAGCACATTGTGAAGGTGAGCTTGGAACACAGTCTTTAGACTAACTGGCCTATAACTGCATTACGCTAACGCTGTGCGTACATTTGGTTGTGTGACTGCCAATTCACATATTCCCTCTGCAGCAGGAATAAATGCAAACATGTAGGCTGGACATACGTGTAGGTGTAGATAAGACGACTTACACCGTGACAGTACCTCAGAATCCTCTATTGATAACAATGAAAATTCTTCATCTACTAAGAAAAGTTCTTTAGGCCTATCTAGGGTATACAGTGTGTCGTTCACAAACCAGGGGAAGGGTTCTAAATGCCATGCATTAAACTCATGTTGCCCTCGCATAGGAATGTGGATCAGAATTGCATTGTGCGTGAGGGTTGACTCCAACAGTGGGTAATGATATTGAACCTCATTGTCATTAAAAATAGGAGTTAAATGATACTGCAACTTGGCTATTTTTAAAGCTTCAAGAAGCGTCTGCACAGGCACAAGCTTCGCGTCCACTCGTCCTATCCCGGCATCTACAATGCTGTCTATTAGTTCATTTTTAGAGGTTACAATTTTATGAACTGAAATTTCAGCAGCATGCAAATATTCTGTGAAGTAAAGGAGCCATTCTAACGTCGGGATTGCTTTCTGTAACCTAGTAACAATCCTCGAAACTTGGTTAGACTCCATTATGATTGCATTAACCTTTGATTCTAGAGCAGTAATCGCGTGAAAGGTTTGAAAAACAACACGATTCTGTTGAGATACAGCTTGAACGACAACGTCCATGAAACTATTGTCGAATTCATCGAAGCTGTGCTGAGACCATGAAGAATGTCCAATGCTGATTGTAGTTGGCCGTCGACGTTTTCCATCTGACGCGAAAGTACTAGTTAACTTCTACTCGCAGAACGTAGTTTCATACAATAGTCATTTGGGACATTTTGCTTCTGAAAAGTCTGTAATGATGTATCAATCACATTATCATCAACTTGAGGTTAGACATTTATCTGGGTCTTCTTCAGACGATCCGCGTGCACGACATCTGCGATCTGTGCGTGAGCTGCGATCGGACATAGAGATTTGGGGTTCCTTTCAGGGTTTCCTGCTGCGATGCAGCGTTCGGTAAAATAGGTTTTTATGTTTATGCTGTTTAGTGATGTTTCGTGTTGACGCTGGCTATAGTTCTGTAAAGACATGAATTTGTTTTGCCGCAAAATCATCCGTATTATATACCGGGTAGGGCGCCTCTGTAAGGATGTCGTAAGGCAGACGTTTATCTGTGCCATAGACAATATAGTAGGGTGTTTTGCCCGTAGAGCTATTAACTGACCCATTAATCGACGCTGCAACCTGCGGTAACCAATCCTCCCATGCGTATTGAAAACCATTAACGATTGGACGCAGTATTTCTAGGATTTTACGATTGGTTCTTTCAACAAGGCCATTAGCCTGTGGATGATAAGCTGTCACAAAAGTTTGTTTAATTCCATATTGTAAACATATATGCTCTATTAGCTCATTCTTGAACTCTGTTCCATTATCAGAGAGTAGAACTTTAGGCGTAGTATATGGACATATGAGATTCATCACTAATGCATAGGCTACTGCTTCGGCCGTTTGCTTTTTAGTGGGACCAAGACCACGAACCTGGAAAAATGATCCACACACACTAAGACGTATCCTGATCCCTGATGACTCATTGGGAGTTGTAACACATCAACAGCGACTGTGTCAAACGGACGGTCTGGTGTAGGATATTGTAGAATCAGGGCAGGTGATCCTGTTGATCTTTTATGTTGAGCACATGCCAAACAATTAGCTATGTGTAATTCTATGTCTTTCTTCATAGTGTTCCAGAAATACTTCTTTCGTAAATCCGCTAAGCATTTATCACGACCTTGGTGACCTGCTTGCGGGACATCGTGGAACAATGTCATTACTGCTTTGCGCAACGTGTCAGGTACGACTATTTGAGACACATTACCCTCAGGAGATTTTCTCGTCCTATTGAGTATGTTATGTCGTAATTCAGACTGACTTAAGGGAAGAAATAACTTGGGGAGTTTAACATCCTCGCCCGATTCGAGAGCAAAAATAACAGCTGACCAATATGGGTCGCGTCGTTGCTCATCTTCCAGCTGCGAAAGAGTGAATGTTGATACAGGCATAACTGGTGCTTTATTTCTTGACAGAGCGTCGGCGACAACATTCGCCCTTCCAGGTAAATACCTAAATTCGGGGTCAAACTCTTGAATTGTCAGATACCAGCGTGCTAATCTGCCTGATAAGTTTCTGCCATGGAACAGTTCGGTGACTGCCGCATGATCAGTAAAAACAGTTATCTTGTAGCCAAAGATAATGTCTTTGAACTTCTTAGTGCCCACACAACGGCTAACGTTTCTAAATGCGTCACCGAATAACGTGTTTCAGCATCGATTAGTTTGCGACTTACAAATGCTATCACTCTAAACTTCCCACGCGTGTCCTCTTGCATGAGCACTGCTCCGACTCCAATTCCGGGAGCGTCAGTACAGAGAGTGAAAGGTTGAGTGTAGTCTGGGAATGCTAGAACCGGGGCATTGGTTAGCGCTGTCTTCAATGCCATAAAACTTTCCTCGTGTTCAGCATCCTATATAAACACTGCATCTTTTTTGAGCAACCTCGTTCGGGGCGATGCTAATGTTGCATAGTCCTTGATAAAGGAACGATTATAACCAGATAATCCGAGAAGGCTACGCACATGATCATTTGAGGTAGGACGCGGGAACTGAGATACAGCTTTGACTTTATCATTAACTGTATGTATGCCCTCACCGTCGACTACATGACCAAGGAAATGGATTCTGGATTTTAAAAACTCGCACTTTGAGAGTTTTATTTTGAGTCCTGCTGTGGAAAGTTTGGCCAAAACTTCACGCAGTTTTATCAGATGGGAATCGGCGTCCTTACCGACTACTATTAGATCATCCAAATAAGCGCAGACTGTGTTACCAATTAGTCCGGCAAACAGGGTGTTGATCATTTACGCGCCTGAAATCTATGACAGGGCGCCATCCACCATCCTTTTTCGGGACGAGGAATAATGGGCTATTAAAGGGGGATTTTGAGTGTCTAATGACATTCTCATCTAACATACCCTGTACCATATCTTGCACTACAGCGCGCTGGCTATGAGTTAGTCTATAAGCTGGTACGTAAATAGGGTTGGTTCCTTCCTTTAACGCTATATGATGGGATGTTAAATCTGTCTGACCTAGCGTTTCCCCTGGCAAGGCTACTATTTCAGTAGTCGGCAAGCAGCTCTAACAGGCGTGTCTTGCCCTGAGGATGATCGATCACCTTGACATGTGGTGTTATTTGATCTATCCTGGCCAGTCGAGTCTGTTGGCAATTCGCAACAATACCTCGAATTAGGAATTTATTTGGTTGCACTTCGACATTGCTGTGATATCTAGAAAATCACACACATAACATCCTTTCTTTAATTTCTTGATAATGTGAAATTGTTCCCGCAACCCCGTAGACTTGTGTGTGTGTGTCACAGTAGACACAGCTGATTCCAAGGTCCGATGATTGGGTCAATGCTCACAAAAATCCTGAGTACAGCAAACCGCCGCTAATTGTTACACAACGTCATCCACAACACCATACCTCAGAATGCTGAGACCATCTCTCAGACCGGATGTGTCATCATCACTAGGGTGGGTGCTTTGGGTGCTGTGCTGAGGTATCATTTGCAGAAACTAATGTTCACTTCAGCTCACAGGATTGTTGCGTTGGTGAATTCCTCATTCTGGTAATGGAGAGTACTCTTCAACATTGCAGGTACTATCTTCCAACTCTTGCTGCTGTAATCACGCTGGGAAGGTGTGTGGTTGAGGTCGAGAGATATCTCTGACGCAAGATCTGCCTTCCTCTTAATAGGATTGGTAGACAACACCTTCGTCCTAGCGGTGAGCATAGGTTCAGAATGACTCATTGCTGTGTAGGAAACACCTTTAAACGTAACACTATTATTACGTGGATGAACATCTATCATGTTCTTTCGAAGAGTTGGTAGACCAAGTAACCCGTCAGCTGGCAAAATGAACTGCTGAACTATATAAAAGTCCGCGTAGAAGGGCGTACCACGTCTTGAGAATCTGAGTGGTAACGTCACCATTCCTTTGATGCTCAGCTGAGTACCTGAAACTCCTTCTAGCTCAGCGTTACTAGGCCTCCATTTGAATTTGCGGTGAGGGAATTTACGTTGTAACTCGTGATATGATGTCAAGGCCAATACATTAGCGCAAGCACCTGTGTCTATATCAAGAGCCAATCTGGTATTATCCACTCTCACCGGTACTGACAACACTTCCACTTTTCTAAGCGCCGCTATTAATGAGGCCGCTATAGAAGTGCTGTGAGGAGGGGCGGGAATTACCCTATCTATCCCTCTCCTTGCTGTAGTGTGCGTTGGTCTTCCCCCGATGACTTGTCCTGGGGACGTTTCTGCTTGCGCCTATACGACACCTCGTTTCACTTAGGTCCACTCCCCTAGCCTTTATTAGTATATCGCACTCATGTGAACTATGAGATGTCGATTTGTGAAGAGCGCACCATTTGCGCGCTGTCTGGGTAGGAGGAGGAGGTGCTGCTTTTGCTCCCTCTTTGTTTGACCTTGAGAATGGCTTTGCACCGGGTGTGGCCTTAAAATTAGCACTATTACCTCGGGGCTGAAAACAATCTTCCATTACGTGGCCACGTTTATTACAATGTGCGCATCGTAACGATGTTTTCTGTTTATATGTTAGGCGGGGAGGAGCGATCGGAGCTAAGTGTGTCGCGTAAGGAGTCTGAGAGTGAGGCATCTGTGGCATCTGTGACGGCTGGCCCAGCTGTGACCTACCCCCAATAATCCCAATTAGCGTTCGCTTGAACTTTTCATAGTCAGGGCTTTGTAAACCAAACGCATTTAAACGACTGCCTGCATAGGAACCCTGCGTTATATGGGAACGTACATATGCTTTCTTTTCTTCGTCAGTCGTTATGTGACTATTGCGCATGCTATCTTCACATGCACGAATAAAATGTGCGACCCTATAATCGTCTTGTCCCGTGAAATTTCGAACATTCGCCGCGCTGCATGATATTAATAACAGTATCAACTGTAGGTGTGTTAGTAGGGTGTGAGGGTTAGAAGATGCCATTTTAGTGTTATTAAGCGAGTTAGTATTCTTACTCTTAACAGAAGGCTGGGTTAATAAGGTTGTTACCGATTTAGCAACAGACACACTATCACCTGTAACAGGGGTAACTGCTTTAGTATACTTAGGTGAGGTACTATAGTGATTACCAGACCGTAGGGTACGACGGTTTAAGTCGTCAAATGATTCGTCTATAACTTTCTCACTACTTCCTACCGACTCATTTAGCTGTGTTCCATACTCAAAATCTATGTCAGTCTGGGCTTGATCATTGATGAGTTGGTTATCAGCAAACAGTTGCGCTAGGCGTTCGATTTCATCTACATTAGACATGGGAAACTTAGAAATTATCTATTAGCCCCCTTGGGTCAATGAATACTTAACAGTAAGTAGATCACTTGCCTCTCATTTACAAGACAAATGAATATTAATTGTAGTTAATTTTAAACTATCAATAAGAAGACAGACACTTACAAACTACTGTAAATTATAGGATTTCAATACATTAATCTTACATTCGACACTTTATCATTGAAATAATCCTATCCGACGAACCTATGGGTGTGAAGATATCTCTCGAACGTGTTCATGTGTGTAAAACTATGTAATTTAAATACCTATTTATACAGAGTAGTACGTCTGTATAGAAAATGTGAATCCTTCAAAAGTTCTGAGTGGAGTGGTGGGTGGGGTGTGGGCGTTGCCTCTCCCTAGGATGCGCGCGCTGCTGCTGGTTTCCTTGGCAACGAGATGACGCTTCTGCTTTGGTGAGAGACAGTCCACTTGATTTAGGTGAGTTCCTCCTCCGGCGATCAGAAAACAGATGATTGGTTATCACACTCGTCGTTCGCTGGCGAAAACTGCCGTGTGCCAATTCTTTCACAGTCCACGTATATATGGAGATCTGTATGATGACACCGGAATTCGTAATTCGCGCTGACGACACAACAATACTGCTCAGCTGCTAGTGAAATACCAATTGAATTCCAGGTTACGAAACTGTTGTTCAACACTGCAACACTGTAATGTCTAGGGAATGCTGAGTGGAGTCTATCTCAACCGGCTCAATCTGGATATATACCAACAGGCTGTAATATTTGTATATTACGAATTCTGCACGTATTTGTATGTGACAGAGATAAGGAGCGCTCACTACATATCGTCTCAATACGGGATATAGTTTTAAACACTCGAATTATGTAACGCGTCACTGCTGTGTGGTTTCTTGTTTTTCACAAGACACAGACGGATGATACGACTACCAGTTTGAAGAATCCGTACACACCACTTGCCACCTATATGAATCGGCTGCTTGTCCAATTAACCAGTCCGTTCACACATATTTATATTTGGGTTTTAAGTAACGAAACCCAAACGGTAGTTCCTTTGTTTTATTATTAAAGGTTGTATATATAATTCCTGAGTGTATATCAACCGTAAGTCTCACTGTCTAGGAGTGAATGAGAAAGGGACGGCGTTTATGTATGATAAACGTTTGGTCACGTCCTTTCGATATGAGTTGGGGTGAGCTACTGAAGCTTAGGGGCATCGCAGTGCGTGCTTACAGAAATGCTGAGCTATGGGTCTCGCCCTCTTGGGTAAGTTGCCCGCTCACGTGTCAATCTCATGTCTTACTCATAGACAGTGGAAAGTTACAGGGTGGTGAATCTGAGTATAATATCAGATGTATTGACCCATTTATATAATACGTTCTGTTGATGAGACAGGGGCCATTACATCGCTCGGTCACCTACCAGCCGAGCTCCGTGAGGCCTAAATAACTCACAGAGTACAGTACATCCTAGACAACCCTAACCATGTTATAAACAGATATGTAGACACTAAGCTGGGGAAATTACTGTAGGGGTATTCTCTACTACAGGGGACCTAGACTTTTGTGTCGTACGGGTTAGTATGTCATGAACAATGTTGAATTTGGATGATACTGCCCGGTAATAACAGAACAGGAACATTATTGCCAGAATTAACAGAATAGAGGGAATCGTAAGACTTGGTAGTGCAAATTCCCGTGACAGGTAAAATGGCAAGTTATTATTCAAATCAGCAAAATGTGTCTCGTTCAAGAAAGCTAACACTTTTAATTTCTCTGATAATATTTGAATATCCTTGATAGTGAAATTCATTACAGGAAGTGTAATTAAAGCAGACTTGAGTTTTCGATTTAACGCAAAATGCTGATGAGTAGGCAAGGTCCGTAATGTACTACAAGTGATTTCACAGTAATCAGGAGCCTTGTAATGCCCTTTCACAACTAGCTGCTTAACACCATTTTGGCATTTTAAAATTACAGTAGTGAGATTTGGAAAGAACAAATACTGCACATTGTGAAGGTGAGCGTGGAACACAGTCTTTAGACTAACTGGCCTATAACTGCATTGCGCTAACGCTGTGCGTACATTTGGTTGTATGACTGCCAATTCACATATTCCATCTGCAGCAGGAATAAATGCAAACAATGTAGGCTGGACATACGTGTAGGTGTAGATAAGACGACTTACACCGTGACAGTACCTCAGAATCCTCTATTGATAACAATGAATATTCTTCATCTACTAAGAAAAGTTCTTTAGGCCTATCTAGGGTATACAGTGTGTCGTTCACAAACCAGGGGAAGGGTTCTAAATGCCATGCATTAAACTCATGTTGCCCTCGCATAGGAATGTGGATCAGAATTGCATTGTGCGTGAGGGTTGACTCCAACAGTGGGTAATGATATTGAACCTCATTGTCATTGAAAATCGGAGTTAAATGATACTGCAACTTGGCTATTTTTAAAGCTTCAAGAAGCGTCTGCACAGGCACAAGCTTCGCGTCCACACGTCCTATCCCGGCATCTACAATGCTGTCTATTAGTTCATTTTTAGAGGTTACAATTTTATGAACTGAAATTTCAGCAGCATGCAAATATTCTGTGAAGTAAAGGAGCCATTCTAACGTCGGGATTGCTTTCTGTAACCTAGTAACAATCCTCGAAACTTGGTTAGACTCCATTATGATTGCATTAACCTTTGATTCTAGAGCAGTAATCGCGTGAAAGGTTTGAGAAATAACACGATTCTGTTGAGATACAGCTTGAACGACAACGTTCATGAAACTATTGTCGAATTCATCGAAGCTGTGCTGAGACCATGAAGAATGTCCAATGCTGATTGTAGTTGGCCGTCGACGTTTTCCATCTGACGCGAAAGTACGAGTTAACTTCTACTCGCAGAACGTAGTTTCATACAATAGTCATTTGGGACATTTTGCTTCTGAACAGTCTGTAAGGATGTATCAATCACATTATCATCAACTTGAGGTAAGACATTTATCTGGGTCTTCTTCAGACGATCCGCGTGCACGACATCTGCGATCTGTGCATTAGGCTTCCATATTTTGAATTTGTTGCCTGCTTCTTTTGAGATTATGCGGAATGGATCAGAAAATTTCGCCGAAAGTTTGGAGTTCCTTTCAGGTTACCTGTAACATAACAGCGTCCCCAACGTTCAGTGTGATAGGTTTAGCATGTTTATGTTGTTTGATGATCATTTCGGCGCGTGACGCCGCTAGCTGTGATCGTACTTGGTTATGAATTTCTGTAAAGACATGAATTTGTTTTGCCGCAAAACCATCCGTATTATATACCGGGTATGGCGCCTCTGTAAGAATGTCGTAAGGCAGACGTATATCTGTACCATAGACAATATAGTAGGGTGTTTTGCCCTTAGAGCTATTAACTGACCCATTTATCGACGCTGCAACCTGCGGTAACCAATCCTCCCATGCGTATTGAAAACCACTAAGAATTGGACGCAGTATTTCTAGGATTTTACGATTGGTTCTTTCAACCAGGCCATTAGCCTGTGGATGATAAGCTGTCACAAAAGTTTGTTTAATTCCATATTGTAAACATATATGCTCTATTAGCACATTCTTGAACTCTGTTCCATTATCAGAGAGTAGAACTTTAGGCGTAGTATATGGACATATGAGATTCATCACTAATGCATAGGCTACTGCTTCGACCGTTTTGCTTTTTAGTGGGACCAAGACCACGAACCTGGAAAAATGATCCACACACACTAAGACGTATCCTGATCCCTGATGACTCATTGGGAGCTGTAACACATCAACAGCGACTGTGTCAAACGGACGGTCTGGTGTAGGATATTGTAATCGGGGCAGGTGATCCTGTTGATCCTTTATGTTGAGCACATGCCAAACAATTAGCTATGTGTAATTCTATGTCTTTCTTCATAGTGTTCCAGAAATACTTCTTTCGTAAATCCGCTAAGCATTTATCACGACCTTGGTGACCTGCTTGTAGGACATCGTGGAACAATGTTATTACTGCTTTGCGCAACGTGTCAGGTACGACTATTTGCGACACATTACCCTCAGGAGATTTTCTCGTCCTATGGAGTATGTTATGTCGTAATTCAAACTGACTTAAGGGAAGAAATAACTTGGGGAGTTTAACATCCTCGCCCGATTCGAGAGCAAAAATAACAGCTGACCAATATGGGTCACGTCGTTGCTCATCTTCCAGTTGCGAAAGAGTGAATGCTGATACAGGCATTACTGGTGCTATATTTCTTGACAGAGCGTCGGCGACAACATTCGCCCTCCCAGGTAAATACCTAAATTCGGGGTCAAACTCTTGAATTGTCAGATACCAGAGTGCTAATCTGCCTGATAAGTTTCTGCCATGGAACAGTTCGGTGACTGCCGCATGATCAGTAAAACAGTTATCTTGTAGCCAAAGATAATGTCCTTGAACTTCTTAAGTGCCCACACAACGGCTAACGTTTCTAAATGCGTCGCCGAATAACGTGTTTCAGCATCGATTAGTTTGCGACTTGCAAATGCTATCACTCTAAACTTCCCACGCGTGTCCTCTTGCATGAGCACTGCTCCGACTCCAATTCCGGGAGCGTCAGTACAGAGAGTGAAAGGTTGAGTGTAGTCTGGAATGCTAGAACCGGGGCATTGGTTAGCGCTGTCTTCAATGCCGTAATACTTTCCTCGTGTTCAGCATCCTATATAAACACTGCATCTTTTTTTGAGCAACCTCGTTCGGGGCGATGCTAATGTTGCATAGTCCTTGATAAAGGAACGATTATAACCAGATAATCCGAGAAGGCTACGCACATGATCATTTGAGGTAGGACGCGGGAACTGAGATACAGCTTTGACTTTATCATTAACTGTGTGTATGCCCTCACCGTCAACTACATGACCAAGGAAATGGATTCTGGATTTTAAAAACTTGCACTTTGAGAGTTTTATTTTGAGTCCTGCTGTGGAAAGTTTGGCCAAAACTTCACGCAGTTTTATCAGATGGGAATCGACGTCCTTACTGACTACTATTAGATCATCCAAATAAGAGCAGACTGTGTTACCAATTAGTCCGGCAAACAGGGTGTTGATCATTCTTTGAAATGTTAGTGGGGCATTTCTGAGACCAAATGGCATTCGTAGAAACTCAAAGTGGCCTAGAGGCGTGCTAAATGCCGTGATTTCTCGTGATTTTTCATCAAGTGGTATTTGCCAATACCCACTAAGCAAATCTAAGTTGCTAAATACCGCATTATCCTTGCCTAAGGATTGCAATATGTCACTCAAGATAGGCATTGGGTACCTATCAGGGATTGTTTGATCATTTACGCGCCTGAAATCTATGACAGGGCGCCATCCACCATCCTTTTTCGGGACGAGGAATAATGGGCTGTTAAAGGGGGATTTTGAGTGTCTAATGACATTCTCATCTAACATACCCTGTACCATATCTTGCACTACAGCACGCTGGCTATGAGGTAGTCTATAAGCTGGTACGTAAATAGGGTTGGTTCCTTCCTTTAACGCTATATGATGGGATGTTAAATCTGTCTGACCTAGCGTTTCCCCTGGCAAGGCTACTATCTGTAGTCGGCAAGCAGCTCTAACAGGCGTGTCTTGCCCTGAGGATGATCGATCACCTTAACATGTGGTGCTATTTGATCTATCCTGGCCAGTCGAGTCTGTTGGCAATTCGCAACAATACCTCGAATTAGGAATTTATTTGGTTGCACTTCGACATTGCTGTGATATCTAGAAAATCACACACATAACATCCTTTCTTTAATTTCTTGATAATGTGAAATTGCTCCCGCAATCCCGTAGACTTGTGTGTGTGTGTGTACCACAGTGGACACAGCTGATTCCAAGGTCCGGTGATTGGGTCAATGCTCACAAAAATCCTGAGTACAGCAAACCGCCGCTAATTGTCACACAACGTCATCCACAACACCATACCTCAGAATGCTGAGACCATCTCTCAGACCGGATGTGTCATCATCACTAGGGTGGGTGCTGGGTGCTGGTAACTGGGGGTTGTTCACGCCATACGAAAGAATTTTGTTGACAGGATGTTGATTGATGACTAGTCTCAACAACTGCAGTCACGTCCTGTCACACCCTGGGCAGTGAACGAATCATTTGCAGAAACTAATGTTCACTTCAGCTCACAGGATTGTTGCGTTGGTGAATTCCTCATTCTGGTAATGGAGAGTACTCTTCAACATTGCAGGTACTATCTTCCAACTCTTGCTGCTGTAATCACGCTGGGAAGGTGTGTGGTTGAGGTCGAGAGATATCTCTGACGCTTGATCCGCCTTCCTCTTAATAGGATTGGTAGACAACACCTTCGTCCTAGTGGTGAGCATAGGTTCAGAATGACTCATTGCTGTGTAGGAAACACCTTTAAACGTAACACTATTATTACGTGGATGAACATCTATCATGTTCTTTCGAAGAGTTGGTAGACCAAGTAACCCGTCAGCTGGCAAATTGAACTGCTGAACTATATAAATGTCCGCGTTGAAGGGCGTACCACGTCTTAATAATCTGAGTGGTAACGTCACCATTACTTTGATGCTCAGCTGAGTACCTGAAACTCCTTCGAGCTCAGCGTTACTAGGCCTCCATTTGAATTTGCGGTGAGGGAATTTACGTTGTAACTCGTGATATGATGTCAAGGCCAATACATTAGCGCAAGCACCTGTGTCTATATCAAGAGCCAATCTGGTATTATCCACTCTCACCGGTACTGACAACACTTCCACTTTGCTAAGCGCCGCTATTAATGAGGCCGCTATAGAAGTGCTGTGAGGAGGGGCGGGAATTACCCTATCTATCCCTCTCCTTGCTGTAGTGTGCGCTGGTCTTCCCCCGATGACTTGTCCTGGGGACGTTTCTGCTTGCGCCTATACGACACCTCCGTTTCACTTAGGTCCACTCCCCTAGCTTTTATTAGTATATCGCACTCATGTGAACTATGAGATGTCGATTTGTGAAGAGCGCAACATTTGCGCGCTGTCTGGGTAGGAGGAGGAGGTGCTGCTTTAGCTCCCTCACTGTTTGACCTTGAGAATGGCTTTGCAACGGGTGTGGCTTTATTTGCACTATTACCTCGGAGCTGAAAACAATCTTCCATTACGTGGCCACGTTTATTTCAATGTGCGCATCGTAACGATGTTTTCTGTTTATATGTTAGGCGGGGAGGAGCGATCGAAGCTAAGTGTGTAGCATAAGGAGTCTGAGAGTGAGGCATCTGTGGCATCTGTGACGGCTGGCCCAGCTGTAACCTACCCCCAATAATCCCAATTAGCGTTCACTTGAACTTTTCATAGTCAGGGCTTTGTAAACCAAACGCATTTAAACGACTGCCTGCATAGGAACCCTGGGTTATATGGGAACGTACATATGCTTTCTTTTCTTCGTCAGTCGTTATGTGACTATTGCGCATGCTATCTTCACATGCACGAAAAAAATGTGGGACCCTATAATCGTCTTGTCCCGTGAAATTTCGAACATAATCGCCGCACTGCATGATATTAATAACATTATCAGCTTTAGGTGTGGTAGTAATACTGGTGTGAGGTTCAGAGAATGCCATTTTAGTGTTATTAAGCAAGTTAGTAATCTTACTCTTAACAGAAGGCTGTTTAATAAGGTTGTTACCGATTTAGCAACAGACACACTATCACCTGTAACAGGGGTAACTGCTTTAGTATACTTAGGTGAGGTACTATAGTGATTACCAGACTGTAGGGTACGACGGTTTAAGTCGTCAAATGATTCGTCTATAACTTTCTCACTACTTCCTACCGACTCATTTAACTGTGTTCCATACTCAAAATCTATGTCAGTCTGGGCTTGATCATTGATGAGTTGGTTATCAGCAAATAGTTGAGCTAGGCGTTCGATTTCATCTACATTAGACAGGGAAAACTTAGAAATTATCTATTAGCCCCCTTGGGTCAATGATTACTTAACAGTAAGTAGATCACTTGCCTCTCATTTACAAGACAAATGAATATGAATTGTAGTTAATTATTAAACTATCAATAAGAAGACAGACACTTACAAACTACTGTAAATTATAGGATTTCAATACATTAATCTTACATTCGACACTTTATCATTGAAATAATCCTATCCGACGAACCTATCGATGTGAAGATATCTCTCGAACGTGTTCATGTGTGTAGAATTATGTAATTTAAATACCTATTTATACAGAGTACGTCTGTATAGAAAATGTGATCATCCTTCAAGAGTTCTGAGTGGAGTGTGGGCGGGGTGTGGGCGGGGCCTCTTCCTAGGATGCCTGCGCTGCTGCTGGTTTCCTTGGCAACGAGATGACGCTTCTGCTTTGGTGAGAGACGAGCCCACTTGATTTAGGTGAGTTCCTCCTCCGGCGATTAGAAAACTGATGATTGGTTATCACACTGGTCGTGCTGGTTCGCTGGCGAAAACTGCCATGTGCCAAGTCTTCACAGTCCACGTATATATGGAGATCTGTATAATGACACCGAAATTCGTAATTCGCGCTGACGACACAACAATACTGCTCAGCTGCTAGTGAAATACCAATTGAATTCCAGGTTACGAAACTGTTGTTCAACACTGCAACACTGTAATGTCTAGGGAATGCTGTGTGGAGTCTATCTCAACCAGCTCAATCTGGATATGTACCAACAGGCTGTAATATTTGTATATTACGAATTCTGCACGTATTTGTATGTGACAGAGATAAGGAGCGCTCACTACATATCGTCTCAATACGGGATATAGTTTTAAACACTCGGATTATGTAACGCGTCACTGCTGTGTGGTTTCTTGTTTTTCACAAGACACAGACGGATGATACGACTACCAGTTTGAAGAATCCGTATCTCACCGCTGCCACCTATATGAATCGGCTGCTTGTCCAATTAACCAGTCCGTTCACACATATTTATATTTGGGTTTTAAGTAACGAAACCCAAACGGTAGTTCCTTTGTTTTATTATAAAAGGTTGTATATATAATTCCTGAGTGTATATCAACCGTAAGTCTCACTGTCTAGGAGTGAATGAGAAAGGGACGGCGTTTATGTATGATAAACGTTTGGTCACATCCTTTCGATATGAGTTGGGGTGAGCTACTGAAGCTTAGGGGCATCGCAGTGCGTGCTTACAGAAATGCTGAGCTATGGGTCTCGCCCTCTTGGGTAAGTTGCCCGCGTACGTGTCAATCTCATGTCTTACTCATAGACAGTGGTGAATCTGAATATAATATCAGATGTATTGACCCATTTATATAATACGTTCTGTTGATGAGACAGGGGCCTATTACAGGATGCCCGGCCCTCACACCCCGATTCATGGAACTAAAATCGAGCCCGGCCCTCACACCCCGTTTCATGGCACTGAAGGGGTGCCCTGCCCTTACGCCCCGGGTCATGTCACTGAAGGGGTTCCCGGCCCTCACACCCCTGGACATGGCACTGATGAGGTGCCCGGCCCTCACACCCCTGGTCATGCACCTAAAGTGGTGCCCGGCCATACACTCCGGGTCATGTGAAGGGGTGCCCGGCCCTCACACCCCGGGTCATGTCACTGAAGGGGTGCCCGGCCGTCATCACCCCTGGCCATGGCACTGAAGGTGTGCCCGGCCCTCACACCCCTGGTTATAGACCTAAACGGGTGCCCGGCCCTCACACCTCGGGTCATGGCACTGAAGGGGTGCCCGGCCCTCACACCCCGGGTCATGGACCTAAAGTGGTGCCCGGCCCTACACCCCGATTCATGGTACTGAAAGGGTGCCCGGCCCTCACACCACAGGCCATGGTTCTGGAGGGGTGTCCGGCCAGGACACCCCGGTTCATGACACTGAAGGGGTGCCCGGCCCTCACACCCCGGGCCATGGTGCTGGAGGGGTGCCCGGCCCTCACACCCCGGGCTATGGTGCTGGAGGGATGCCCAGCCCTCACATACGGGGTCATGGAGCTGAAGGGGTGCCCGGACATCACACCTCGGGTCATGGAGCTGAAGGGGTGCACGGCCCTCACACCCTGGGCCATGGAGTTGAATCGGTTCCCGGCCCTCACACCACGGGTTTTGGCACTGAAGCGGTGCCCGGCCGTCACACCCCTGGCCATGGCACTGAAGATGTGCCCGGCCCTCACACCCCTGGTTATAGACCTTAACGGGTGCCCGGCCCTCACACCCCGGGTCATGGCACTGAAAGGGTACCCGGCAAACACACCCCGGGTCATGGTGCTGAAGTGGTGACCGGCCCTCACACCCCGGGTCATGGCACTGAAGGAGTCACCGGCCCTCACACCCCGGCTCATGGCACTGAAAGGGTGCCCGGCCCACACACTCCGGGTCATGTCTTTGAAGGGGTGCCCGGCCCTCACACCCCGGGTCATGTCAGTGAAAGGGTGCCCTGCCCTTACGCCCTGGGTCATGTCACTGAAGGGGTTCCCGGCCCTCAAACCCGAGGTCATGGCACTGAAGCGGTGCCCGGCCGTCACACCCCTGGACATGGCACTGAAGGTGTGCCCGGCCCTCACACCCCTTGTCATAGACCTAAACGGGTGCCCGGCCATCACACCCCGGGTCATAGCACTGAAGGGGTGCTCGGCCCTCATACCCCAGGTCATGGTGCTGGAGGGGTGCCCGGCCCTCACACCCCGATTCATGGCACTGAAATCGAGGCGGGCCCTCACACCCCGGGTCATGGTGCTGAAGGGGTGCCCGGCCCTCACACCCCGATTCATGGCACTGAAGGGGTGCCCGGCCCTCACACCCCGGGTCATGTGAAGGGGTGCCCGGCCCTCACACCCCGGTTCATATGAAGGGGTGCCCGGCCCTCACACCCCGGTTCACAGCACTGTAGGGTTGCCCAGCCTTCACACCCCATTTCATGGCACTGAAATAGTGCCCGGCCCTCACACCCCTGGTCATGTCACTGAAGGGGTGCCCTGCCGTCACACCCCTAGCCATGGCACTGAAGGTGTGCCCGGCCCTCACACCCCTGGTTATAGACCTAAACGGGTGCCCGGCCCTCACACCCCGGGTCATGGCACTGAAAGGGTACCCGGCAAACACACCCCTGGCCATGGCACTGAAGGTGTGCCTGGCCCTCACACCCCGGGTCATGGCATTGATGAGGTGCCCGGCCCTCGCACCCCTGGTCATGTACTTAAAGTGGTGCCCGGCCCTACACCCCGGGTCATGTGAAGGGGTGCCCGGCCCTCACACCCCGGGTCATGTCACTGAAGGGGTGCCCGGCCGTCACACACCTGGCCATGGCGCTGAAGGTGTGCCCGGCCCTCACACCTGGTTATAGACCTGTGGTGCCCGGCCCTCACACCCGGGGTCATGGCACTGATGAGGTGCCCGGCCCTCACACCCCTGGCCATGGAACTGAAGGTTTGCCCGGCCCTCACACCCCTGGTCATGTACCTAAAGTGGTGCCCCGCCTACTTGATTTCCATAGTACTTCAAGGTGCCCGGCCCTCACACCACGGGCCATGGTTCTGGAGGGGTGTCCGGCCAGGACACCCCGGTTCATGACACTGAAGGGGTGCCCGGCCCTCACTCCACCGGCCCATGCTGCTGGAGGGATGCCCAGCCCTCACATACCGGGTCATGGAGCTGAAGGGGTGCCCGGACATCACACCCCGGGTCATGTCACTGAAGGGGTGAACGGCCTCACACCCCGGGTCATGAACCTAAAAGGGTGCCCGGCCCTCACACCCCAGGTCATGGAGTTGAATCGGTTCCCGGCCCTCTCACCACGGGTCATGGAGCTGAAAGGGTGCCCGGCCGTCACACCCCGGGTTATGGCACTGAAGCGGTGCCCGGCCGTCACACCCCTGGCCATGGCACTGAAAGTGTGCCCGGCCCTCACACCCCTGGTTATAGACCTAAACGGGTGCCCGGCCCTCACCCAGGTCCTTAGCACTGAGTACCAGCTGCAAACCACCAGGGTCATGGTGCTGAAGGGTTGCACGGCCCTCACACCTCGGGTCATGGCACTCAAGGAGTGACCGGCCCTCACACCCCGGTTCAAGGCACTGAAAGGGTGCCCGGCCCACACACTCCAGGTTCATATCATTGAAGGGGTTCCCGGTCCTCACACCCCGTGTCATGTCACTGAAAGGGTGCCCGGCCCTCACACCCCGGGTCATAGCACTGAAGGGGTGCCCGGCCCTCATACCCCGGGTCATGGTGCTGGAGGGATGCCCGGCCCTCACACCCCGATTCATGGAAATAAAATCGAGCCCCGCCCTCACACCCCGTTTCATGGCACTGAAAGGGTGCCAGGCCCTCACACTCCTGGTCATGTCACTGAAGGGGTTCCCGGCCCTCACACCACAGGTCATGGCACTGAAGCGGTGCCCGGCCGTCACACCCCTGGACATGGCACTGAAGGGGTGCCCGACCCTCACACCCCGGGTCATGTCAGTGAAAGGGTGCCCGGCCCTCACACCCCGGGTCATAGCACTGAAGGAGTGCCCGGCCCTCATACCCCGGGTCATGGTGCTGGAAGGGATGCCCAGCCTCACACCCCGATCTATGGAACCAAATCGAGCCTGCCCTCACACCCTGTCGGCACTGAAGGGTGCCCTGCCTCACACCTGCTTCATGGCACTGAAGGTGCCCAGCCTCACACACCCCGTTTCATGGCACTGAAAGGGTGCCCGGCCCTCACACCCCGGGACATGTCACTAAAGGGGTGCCTGGCCCTCACACCCCGAGTCATGTCACTGAAGCGGTGCACGGCCCTCATAACCCGGGTGATGGACCTAAAGGGGTGCCCGGCCCTCACACCCCAGGCCATGGGGTTGAAGCGGTTCCCGGCGCTCACACCACGGGGCATGTAGCTGAAGGGGTGCCCGGCCATCACACCCCGGTTCATAGCTCTGTAAGGGTGCCCGGCCCTCACACCCCGTTTCATGGCACTGAAGGAGTGCCCGGCCCTCACGCCCCGGCTCATGGCACTGAAGGGGTGCCCGGCCCTGACGCCCCTTGTCATGTCACTGATGGGGTGCCCAGCCCTCACATCCCGGGTCATGGCACTGAAGCGGTGCCCAGCCGTCACACCCCTGGCCATGGCACTGAAGGTGTGCCCGGCCCTCACACCCCTGGTTATAGACCTAAACGGGTGCCCGTCCCCCAAACCACGGTTCATGGCACTGAAAGGGGGCCCGGACCACACACCACGGGTCATGTCATTAAAGGGGTGCCCGGCCCTCATACCCTGGGTCATGGTGCTTGAGGGGTGCCCGGACCTCACACCCCGATTCTTGGCACTGTAATCGAGCCCGGCCCTCACACCCCGGGTCATAGTGCTGAAGGGTTGCACGGCCCTCACATCCCGGGTCATGGCACTGAAGGGGTGCCTGGCCCTCACACCCCGGGTCATGTGAAGGGGTGCGTGGCCCTCACACCCCGGTTCAAAGCACTGTAGGGTTGCCCGGCCTTCACACCCCATTTCATGGCACTGAAATCGTGCCCGGCCTTCACACCCCTGGTCATGTCACTGAAGGGGTGCCCGGCCGTCACACCCCTAGCCATGGCACTGAAGGTGTGCCCGGCCCTCACACCCCAAGTAGGACTCAAATCGGGTTCAGTCTCTACACCTGGTAATATGGCACTGAAAGTGTACCAGGCAAATGACACCCCGGCCATGGCACTGAAGGTGCCTGGCCCTCACACCCTGGGTCATGGTGATGAGGTGTCTGCCCGCGACCCCTGGTCATGTACTCAAAGTGGTGCCCGCCCCTACACCCCGGGGTCATGTGGGAAGGGGTGCCCGGCCCTCACACCCCGGGTCATGTCACTGAAGGGGTGCCCGGCCCTCACACACCTGGCCATGGCACTGAAGGTGTGCCCGGCCCTCACACCCCTTGTTATAGACCTAAACGGGTGCCCGGTCCTCACACCTCGGGTCATGAATCTGAAAGGGTACCCGGCAAACACACCCTTGGCCATGGCACTGAAGGGGTGCCAGGCCCTCACACTCCTGGTCATGTCACTGAAGGGGTGCCCGGCCCTCACAGCCCGGGTCATGGCACTGTTGAAGTGCCCGGCCCTCACACCCCTGGTCATGTACCTAAAGTGGTGCCCGGCCCTCCACCCCGATTCATGGTACTAAAAGGGTGCCCGGGCCTCACACCACGGGCCATGGTTCTGGAGGGGTGTCCGGCCAGGACACCCCGGTTCATGACACTGAAGGGGTGCTCGGCCCTCACACCACGGGCAATGGTTCTGGAGGGGTGTCCGGCTAGGACACCCCGGTTCATGACACTGAAGGGGTGCCCGGCCCTCACACCCCGGGCCATGGTGCTGGAGGGGTGCCCGGCCCTCACACCCCGTGCCATGGTGCTGGAGGGATGCCCAGCCCTCACATACCGGGTCATGGAGCTGAAGGGGTGCCCGGACATCACACCCCGGGTCATGTCACTGAAGTGGTGCACGGCCCTCACACCCCGGGTCATGGACCTAAAAGGGTGCCCGGCCCTCACACCCCAGGTCATGGAGTTGAATCGGTTCCCGGCCCTCACACCACGGGTCATGGAGCTGAAAGGGTGCCCGGCCGTCACACCCCGGGTTATGGCACTGAAGCGGTGCCCAGCCGTCACACCCCTGGCCATGGCACTGAAGGTGTGCCCGGCCCTCACACCCCTGGTTATAGACGTAAACGGGTGCCCGGCCTTCACACCCCGGGTCATGGCACTGAAAGGGAACACGGCAAAAACACCCAGGGTCATGGTGCTGAAGGGGTGCCCGGCCCTCACACCCCGGGTCATGGCACTGAAGGAGTCACCGGCCCTCACACCCCGGAGTAGCCTATAGCACTGTGGAAGGGTGCAGCCCTCATACCCCGGGTCATGGTGCTGGAAGGATGCCCGGCCTTCACACCCCGATTCATGGAACTAAAATCGAGCCCGGCCCTCACACCCCAGGTCATGGCACTAAAGCGGTGCCCGGCCGTCACACCCCTGGACATGGCACTGAAGGTGTGCCCGGCCCTCACACCCCTTGTCATAGACCTAAACGGGTGCCCGGCCATCACACCCCGGGTCATGGGGTTGAAGGGGTGCCCGGCCCTCACACGCAGGGTCATGGCACTGAAGGAGTGACCGGCCCTCACACCCCGGTTCATGGCACTGAAAGGGTGCCCGGTCCACTAACTCCGGGTCATGTCATTGAAGGGGTGCCATGCCCTCACACCCCGTTTCATGGCACTGAAAGGGTGCCCGGCCCTCACACCCCGGGACATGTCACTAAAGGGGTGCCTGGCCCTCACACCCCGGGTCATGTCACTGAAGCGGTGAACGGCCCTCATACCCCGGGTCACGGACCTAAAGGGGTGCCCGGCCCTTACACCCCAGGCCATGGGGTTGAAGCGGTTCCCGGCGCTCACACCACGGGTCATGGAGCTGAAGGGGTGCCCGGCCATCACACTCCGATTCATGGCACTCAAAGGGTGCCGGGCCCTCACACCCCGTGTCATGTGAAGGGGTGCCAGGCCCTGACACCCCGGTTCATAGCACTGTAGGGGTGTCCAGCCCTCACACCCCGTTTCATGGCACTGAAGGAGTGCCCGGCCGACACACCCCGGCTCATGGCACTGAAGGGGTCCCGGCCCTGACGCCCCTTGTCATGTCACTGAAGGGGTGCCCGGCCCTCACACCCCGGGTCATGGCACTGAAGCGGTGCCCAGCCGTCACACCCTGGGTCACTTGATGTGAGAAATTCACCCCAGACCTCCCACACCCCGATTCTTGCCACTGGGAAATCAGGCCCGACCTCACACCCCGGGTCCTTAGTGCTGGAAGGGTTGCCGGCCCTCACACCCCGGATCATGGCACTCAAAGGGTGCCCGGCCCACACACTCCAGGTTCATGTCATTGAAGGGGTTCCCGGTCCTCACACCCCGGGTCATGTCACTGAAAGGGTGCCCGGCCCTCACAACCCGGGTCATAGCACTCAAGGGGTGCCCGGCCCTCATACCCCGGGTCATGGTGCTAGAGGGGTGCCTGGCCCTCACACCCCGATTCATGGCACTGAAATCATGCCCAGCCCTCACACCCAGGGTCATGGTGCTGAAGGGGTGCTCGGCCCTCACACCCCGATTCATGGCACTGAATGGGTGCCCGCACCTCACACCCCGTTTCTTGCCACTGCTGGGGTGCCCGGCCCTCACACCCCGGCTCATGGCACTGAAGGGGTGCCCGGCCCTGACGCCCCGGGTCATGTCACTCAAGGGGTTCCCGGCCCTCACACCCCTGGTCATAGACCTAAACGGGTGCCCGGCCCACACACCCCGGGTCATGTCATTGAAGGGGTTCCAGGCCCTCACACCCCAGTTCATGTCACTGAAAGGGTGCCCGGCCCTCACACCCCGGGTCATAGCACAGAAGGGTGCTCGGCCCTCATACCCCAAGTCATGGTGCTGGAGGGGTGCCCGACCCTCACACCCCGATTCAAGGCACTGAAATCGAGGCCGGCCCTCACACCTCGATTCATGGCACTGAAGGGGTGCCCGCCCCTCACACCCCGGGTCATGTGAAGGGATGCCCGGTCCTTATACCGCGGTTCACAGCACTGTAGGGATGCCCGGCCTTCACACCCCATTTCATGGCACTGAAATAGTGCCCGGCCCTCACACCCAGGGTCATGTCACTGAAGGGGTGCCCGGCCGTCACACCCCTGGCCATGGCACTGAAGGTGTGCCCGGCTCTCACACCCCTGGTTATAGTCCTGAACGGGTACCCGGCAAACACACACCGGGTCATGTCATTGAAGGGGTGCCCGGCCCTTATATCCCGTGTCATGGTGCTAGAGTGGTGCCCGGCCCTCACACCCCGATTCATGGCACTGAACTCGAGCCCGGCCCTCACACCCAGGGTCATGGCACTGAAA
>NW_024743470.1:0-55627 GCF_018991925.1 Homarus americanus
CACACACACACACAGAGTTAAATTTTTGCTACTGGACATTACATAAACTGTAACTATACTGACACACACACACACATAGTTTGGTTTTACTATACTAAGATAGACACACACAAAATAGGTCAGTGTTACAATACTGACACACACACACACACACACACACACACACACACACAGGTTAATTTTACTACACTGACATTACATAAACTGTAACTATACTGACACACACACACACATAGTTTTAGTTTTACTACACTAAGATAGACACACACACAAAATGGTCAGTGTTACAATACTGACACACACACACACACACACACACACAGAGTTAAATTTTACACTGACATTACATAAACTGTAACTATGCTGACACACACACACACACAAGTTTTAGTTTTACTATACTAAGATAGACACACACAAAATAGGTCCAGTGTTACAATGCTGACACACACACACACACACACACACACACACACACACACAGAGTTAAAATTTTACACTGACATTACATAAGCTGTAACTACATGCTGACACACACACACACACATAGTACAGTGTTACTCTATTGACACAAACACATAGTTCAGTGTTACTATTCTGGCACACACACACACATAGTCCAGTGTTACTATACTGACACACACATACATAGTCCAGTGTTACTATAAAGATATACACATAGTCCAGTGCTACTATACTAACACACACACACACATAGTACAGTGTTACTCTATTGACACACACACACACACACACACACACACACAGAGTTAAATTTTACTACACTGACATTACATAAACTGTAACTATACTGACACACACACACACATAGTACAGTGTTACTCTATTGACACAAACACATAGTTCAGTGTTACTATTCTGGCACACACACACACATAGTCCAGTGTTACTATAAAGATATACGCATAGTCCAGTGCTACTATACTAACACACACACACACACACACACACATAGTACAGTGTTGCTATACTGACACACACACACACACATACACAGTCAGGTGTTGCTACACTTTCACATTCACACACATAGTTTAGTTTTGCTATACTGACACACACACACACACACACAAATACATACTTCAGTGTTACTTTACTGAAAAACAAGCACACACAGACATATTGTTCAGTGCTACTATACTGACACACACACACACAAACACCAGCGTTGCTATACTGACACACACACATAGTCCAGTGTAATTACACTGACACACACACACACACACCCCTCAGACCAGTGTTACTATACTGACACACACACACACATAGCTCAGTGTTACTACACTGACACAAACACACACACACACACACACACACCACACTCACACACATAATTTAGTTTTACTACACTGACATATATACACAGATAAATTTTGCTATGCTTAACTTACAGAATGTGTTACTATACTGACACACAAACATAGACCAGCGTTACTATAATGACACACACCTTTAGTGCAGTGTTACTAGCCTGATACACACACACACACACACACACACACACACACAAAGTCCAGTGTTAATATTCTGACATAAACACACACACACATAGGCCAGTGTTTCTATACTGACACACACGCATAATTAAATTTTACTACACTGACATTACAGAAACTGTTACTACATTGACACACACACTTACGCCAGGGTTACTATGCTGACACAAACAAATAGTCCAGTGCTAGTATACTGACACACACACATACTTTAGTTTTAATACACTGACATACACACAAAGAAAAAAATTACTGCACTGACATTACAGAACTTGTTACTATGCTGACACAAATGCACATAGTCCAGTGTTACTATACTAACACACACTCACAGTCCAGTGTTACTATACTGACACAAACATATAGTTCAGTGTTACTATACTGACACAAACATATAGTACAGTGTTACTATACTCACACACACACACACACACACATAGTCCAGCTTTACAATACTGAAACACAAATATATAATCCAGTGTTACTATAGTGAGAGACATATACATAGTCCAGTATTACTATACTGACATAAACATAGTCCAGTGATACTATACTCACACACACACACACACACACACAGTCTAGTGTTACTATACTGACACACACATAAATAGTCCAGTGTTACTATGCTGACACACACACACACACACACACAGTCTAGTGTTACTATACTGACACACACATAAATAGTCCAGTGTTACTATGCTGACACACACACACACACACACACATAGTACATTGTTACTATACTGACACACATACCCAGTCCAGTGTTATTATACTGACCCACACACACATACATAGTCCTATGTTACTACACATACACATACACTCACACAAATTTGGTTTTGCTACACTGACACACACACATAGTCCAGTGTTAATCCGCTGACACACACACACACACACACACACACACACACACATAGCACATTGTTACTATACTGACACACATACCCAGTCCAGTGTTATTGTACTGACACACACACACAAACATAGTCCTATGTTACTACACATACACATACACATACATAACTTTAGTTTTACTACACTGACACGCACACATAGTCCAGTGTTAATACACTGACACACACACCCACATACACACACACATAGTCCAGTGTTATAACACATATACATACTCACACATAGTTTAGTTTTACTACACTGACACACACACACACACATAGCCCAGTGTTACGACACACACACACACACACACAGTTCATTCTTACTATACTGACACACATACCCAGTCCAGTGTTACTATACTGACACATACACACACATACCTGTCGGCCAGAGTTACTATACTGACACAAACACACAGTCCAGTGCTACTTTATTGACATACACAAACATAGTTTAGTTTTACTACACTGACACACACACAAAGATAAATTTTACTACACTGACCTGTTACTATGCGGACACACATGCTCATAGTCCAGTGTTACAACAGTATGCTGACACACACACATAGTCTAGCGCTACTATAATGACACAAACACATAGTTCAGTGTTACTATACTGACACACACACACACACACTCACACATACACAAAGTTTAGTTGCACTACACTGACAGTTATTATAATGAAACACACACATGCATAGTCAAGTGTCACTACACTTACACGTACACACACATAGTTTAGCTTTACTATACTGACACACACACATTGCCCAGTGTTACTACACTGACACACACACACACACATTTTTTAGTTTTACAATAATGACAAACACACAGTTCAGTGTTACTATACTGACACACACACATAGTTTAGTTTTACTACACTAAGACACACACACAAAATAGGTCAGTGTTACTATACTGACACACACGCACATGGTTTAGTTTTACTATACTAAGACACACACAAAATATGTCAGTGTTACAATACTGACACACACACACACACACATACACACATAGTTTAGTTTTACTATACTGACACACACACACACACAAAGTTAAATTTTACTACACTGACATTACATAAACTGTTACTATACTGACACACACACACATAGTACAGTGTTACTATATTGACCCAAACACATAGTTCAGTGTTACTATTCTGGCACACACACACATAGTACAGTGTTGCTATACTGACACACACACACACACAAACACAGACAGACACACACACACACACACACAAAACATTCTCTCTACCACCACGCATTAGCAGGGATAGGCAGTGGACTACTGCACCATCCTTTTCATCGACACTTACTGCCACCTGCATTCCCCGGCTCACCTCGCACTTTCCGCCACCACAACAAAATTCAGCCCATAAGAGCCCGCACTGATAGATACAAGAATAGCACATCCCATCCATTGTTAAAATAATAAACAGATCGTGATTTATGTACTATACAGCCCTGTTAATGTATTGAAGGTATATCATTATGTCTAAATCACATGTAAGTTTGTATATTTTCAGCCACCGGCCGCAACTCTATTACTAAACCGTTTATTATTGTTATTATTACTGCACACACTCACACACACACACACACACATACATAGTCCATTGTTACTGATACACATATCCAGTCCAGTGTTATTACACTGACACATACATACACATAGTTTAGTTTTGCTACACTGACACTCACACACAAAGTCCAGTGTTACTACAATGACACACAGACATAGTTTAGTTTTACTATACTGACATACACACACATAGTCTAGTGTTACTATACTGACACACATACACATAGTCTAGTGTTACTATACTGACACACATACACATAGTTTAGTTTTTTACACTGACACACACACACATAGTATAGTTTTTATATACTGACACACACACACACAGTTTAGTCTTACTACACTGACACACACATAGTTAAAATTTACTACACTGACATTACAGAAACTGTTACTATACTGACACACACACATAGTTCAGTGTTAATATACTGTCACACACACACACACACACACACCTAGTCCAGTGCTACTATACTGACACACACACACACATAGACTAGTGTTACTATGCTGACACTCACACACAAACACACAAATACCTAGTCCAGTGTTACTATACTGACACACACACACACAAACCTCATAGTCCCGTGTTACTAAACTGTCACACATACACACACACACACACACACCTAGTCCAGTGTTACTATACTGACACACACACACACACACAGCATACGCACGCAGATCATGGAGTGTTTGCTTTATGCTGACACACACATAGAATGTCAGTGTTACTATACACAGACACACACACACGCACACACATACATACACACACACACACAGATACGCATAGTCTAGTGGCTATGCTGACACACACATACACCTAGTCCAGTGTTACTGTAATGACACACACACACACACACACATACATAGTCTAGTGTTACTATACTGGCACACACATACATAGTCCAGTGTTACTATATTAACACACACATACACACACAGTGCAGTGTTACTATACTCACACACACACACACACACACACACACACACACACAAGAACATAAGAATATAGGAAAATGCAGCGGCCTATTGGCCCATATTGAGGAATCCCGTTTACACCCAACCCCTATTGCTCATATTTCCATCCAACCTAGGTTTGAAGCTATCCAGCGAATTCGAGTTAATGATGATCTTTGGTAACATGTTCCATTCATCTACTACTCTATTTCTAAACCAATGTTTACCTATCTCGTGCCTAAATCTAAATTAGTTTTATTTTAAAACATTGCTACGAGTTTGCTCCTGGTTGGATAGTTTGAGTACCTTTGTTATATCACCTTTGTTTAGCGCCCCCCCCCCACACACACGCACGCACTACACAAGCTATTACTATACTAACACAAACACACACACACACACACACACACACACACAAATACAAGTAGTAGGTAGTAGGCAGCTGTCTAACAGGGAGGTATTACCGCCTGGGAAGATACTTTATTGGAGGCTTAATGTATTGTCTTATGGTAGACCCTGCTGTTATATGGCATCACAATAATTGTGATCAAGTCCCAGGCTGATGATCTGTCTTTCTGCCTCATTTACACGCAATTGCAGAATTTCAATTGCTTCTCTTACTTTGACAACACACCATACATACTGTATATCGTTTTCACGATTTATTTTTATTTATTTATTTTTTTTGTGATTCTTTATTATTATTATTATCATTACGGTGTTGTTATTATTGTTATTGTTATTATTATTATTATTATTATTATTATTATTATTATTATTATTATTATTATTATTATTATTATTATTATTATTATTATTATCATTATTATTATTATTACATTTTCACTCCCCAGGCCCCGATGTGGGTCAGCGACCTGTTACCCGGGTGGGCTAATCCCCGTAAACACACACACACACACACACACACACACACACACATACACAAGCTGTTACTGTACTGACACTGGTAGTCTAGTTTACTACACTGACACTGAGTAAACTGATACTATACTGACACACACACACATAGTCTAATTTTATCACACTGATACTAAAAAACCTGTTACTATACATATAGTCTTGTTTTACTATACTGACATTACACAACATGAGATACACTCTCAGTTGTCGGGTAGTTAGTGCTACAGCGAAGCCCTAAAACCGTCATTAATTTCTTAAAATAGTAGAAAATGATATAGTTACACCGAATGGGTTTTGGTGAATTCATATTCTTGTTGTTTTGGTTTATATTAGATTATAAAAACACCAGAAAATTAACGTTGCAATTTTTGGGGTATGATCAAAGATGACTGGACTGCAAATTTTGTGCTAAACCAGGAAATTGTACTGGTGTTCGATGTGATATGCAAAACCCAAAGTTGATATTACTCTTATCACTTCTAACTAAACCAAGTAGAATTTAGACACACGATCTTTATAAGATATGGAATGCATTAAAATTAAATAATTAATTTTTACAATTAAATTTATACGATTCGCAGGGGAAACTGTTTCACCAATCATTACATCGATATGTGTATCTTCGCTACGGCGCGTCGTAACCAGATGCAGATGTACAGGAGATGGGTGAGCATTCTCAGTGCTGGACGAAAGTGAGGATCTCGGAATATGCCACAATTGCATAACTTCTTCCAGTCGCTTCGTTCAGAAAATATCCTGTGTTATTACGACATCCAGCGAACGGCGATGAGGCAGGCAGTGAAATGTTATCCAGGGAATCTATGAGGAACTCTAGTAAATCATCAACTGGGACCTTTGTAAAGAGTGACGTTACATCAAAGCTGACCAGTTTAAAATCATAATTAATGTGTAAGTTATTGAGTTTATCAACCAAATCCATATTATTCTTGATATTAGAGTTAGAAATGTTTCCAACTAGGGGATTTAGTAAAGAAACTAACCATTTAGATAGTTTATAAGGTATATGCTGATAAGTGTAAAGGTGTTGTGTATGCATCTATGTCCAAGCTTTGTGTTCCAAACTGTCCAGAAAGATTCACCAAAGCAATCCAAGCCCTTAAGAAAAATAAGGATCTACATGTCACTAAAGCAGATAAAGCCAACACAGTAGTGATTTTAAACAAAGATGACTATATCTCTAAAATGAATGACCTTGTATGTGATACTACAACATATTCTAAACTCATAAATAATTCTCTCAACACTGTCAACACCCAGTTCAACAAAAAACTGAAGTCCCTATTGAGAGGCAAAGCTACTCTCATTAAACATCTTACTTCAACGTCCCCTCCACTGCCATACATGTACGGTGTAATCAAGACCCACAAGCCCAATAACCCAGCAAGACCCATCATTAGCTCAGTTGGGTCAATCTCTTATAAACTATCTAAATGGTTAGTTTCTTTACTAAATCCCCTAGTTGGCAACATTTCTAACTCCAATATCAAGAATAATATGGATCTGGTTGATAAACTCAATAACTTACACATTAATCATGATTTTAAACTGGTCAGCTTTGATGTAACGTCACTCTTTACAAAGGTCCCAGTTGATGATTTACTAGAGTTCCTCATAGATTCCCTGGATAACATTTCACTGCCCGTCTCGAAAGACGACTTCATCGAACTCATCAAACTATGTATTAAGGATTGCAAATTCGAATTCAATGGGGAATATTATGCTCAAAAATTTGGTATGACAATGGGTAATCCACTCTCACCTGTATTAAGCAACCTATATATGGAATTCTTTGAAAAGAAACTATTAAGTAATATTTTACCACCCTCAGCAGTCTGGTTTAGATATGTTGATGATGTATTATGTCTCTGGCCATGTAATGAGGACCTAAAAGCTTTCCTGCCACAACTTAACAACTTAGCCCCCTCGATCAAATTCACTGTGGAATTAGAGCAAGACTGTAAATTGCCATTCCTAGACTGTCTGATACACAGAATGGGTAACACTTTTAAGTTCAGTATTTATAGAAAACCAACTAATGTGTGTTCATACATTCATTATTATTCTGCCCACCATAATAAAGTCAAACAGTCAGTATTTTCAACAATGTTTTTACGTGCCTTGAGAATTTGCAGTCCGGAATTCATCGATGAGGAATACAAATATATATATAGTATTGGCTCAAACCTTAAATACCCTAGATCTTTCATAGACAAATGCTTAAACATTACTAAGAAAACTTTTTATAGAACTGATCCCAAGCCCACCCATGACCATAAGAATATCTTAATATTACCATTTCACAAAAATTTCTCACACATTCCTGCACAGCTAAAAACCTGGAACGTCAATGTGGCATTTAAAAACTCATGCACTGTTAAACAAATGTTAATCAAGAACTCCCCAACAACACAATTGGTTGCATTTATAAAGTTCCTTGCAAGGAATGTAATATGTTTTACTTAGGCCAGACAGGTAAAGATCTTGCAACTAGAATTAAACAACACAAATACAGTGTTAGGACAGGCCAGGAATCCAATGCTCTGTTTGTTCATTTGAGGGATAACAAGCATTGCATTGACTGGGATAATGCCTCCTCAATATTACCATGTAAGTCAATTGACAGTAGGAACATCATAGAATCTAGCCTTATTAAACATACCGAAGCATTCAACATGAATTTGAGTAACAGCATGTACAAGCTGGACAATTTTGTAATTAAGAAGATTTGTGATCAGGTGAGAAGGCCGGGTCACTTGACCATCTGACCTGACCACCAACCGTTGTGTGCTATTTAAAGATTAGTAAGGTCATTACCTAATACCTGACCATTGTGGACCTGGTCTCACCCTTCTCTGTATATATACACCTTGATTTGTATTACTCTCTCTAGTCTGTACTCACCCCTGAAGATGTGAATTACACGAAAGCGCTTGGGAACTTCGTATTTTCTTCTTTCCTTGTGGTTACCCAGCATATACCTAGATCACGCGCACCTACAGTGATTTACTTGCATATATATATATATATATATATATATATATATATATATATATATATATATATATATATATATATATATATATATATATATATATATATGTGTGTGTGTGTGTGTGTGTGTGTGTGTGTGTAAACTCATAAACCACGTGGTAAAAGAGAATCACAAAATTGATTAAGCAAATTACACCAAACACAGTCAACAAAAGCAACTTATGTTAAAACATTAATGAACTCACTTGAAGGCTTATGACCTGAGGATAAGGCTGACCTGATGATTTGGTAATATGACTTAGTTATCTAACCTTCTACTCCCCTCCCCATTTTGGTTCTCGTGTGTCAGTAGCCAACTGTGAGAGGCTTGTCAATATATATTAAAAACACGAAAGCGCTGAAGCAAATATCTGATTTTCTTTTTCCACATTATTTATATATATATATATATATATATATATATATATATATATATATATATATATATATATATATATATATATATATATATATATATATATATATATATATATATATATATATATATATATATGCTCTCTCTCTCTCCCATATATGGACTAAAAATGGAAGTATACATATATATATATATATATATATATATATATATATATATATATATATATATATACATAAACATAAGAAAATAAAGGAGTCTGCAATGAGCCGGTTTGGCCTGTGCATGGCACAGCTCCTGTCGGAGTTACTACCACTCTCTATCATCCATGAATCTATCTAGCCTCCTTTTGAAACTTTTCAGTTCCACGCACTTACTACAAAGTTGCTAAGCTTGTTCCACTCGTCCACCACCCTATTTGTGAACCAGTTTCTTCCTATCTCCCTCCTAAACCTAAACTTATCCAACTTGAATCCGTTGCTCCGAATCCTATCCTGCTCGGATGTTATAAGAACTTTATCTATATCCCCTTTATTGATTCCTTTCACCCACTTAAATACTTCTATCATATCTCCCCGCACTCTTCGTCTTTCTAGGGAATGCAAGTTAAGTTTCTTTAACCTATCCTGATATGGAAGGTTTCTAAGTCCCGGAATCATTTTTGTTATTCTTCGCTGCACCGACGCTAGTGAATTTATATCCATTCTATAATAGGGGCACCAGAACTGAACCGCATAATCGAGGTGCGGCCTAACTAGCGCAAGATATAGTTGCAATAAGACCTCTGCAGATCCTATGCCTCCACCAAGAAGTCTACAGGCTTGTTTGACGCAAACTTCTTCCAAAATTGTTTGATTTGCAGTTCTGAGTCACCGCCTCTTGTTCCTTGTCCTCGTCGCTTTTTGCTCTCGCTGTCGGTGTCACCCAGCTTACGCAATCAACTCATCCTTGGTGTTGGTAGAGTCGTTCAGCAGCTTGAACTTTGCAGAGTACGCAGCTTTAACATTGCAGATCAACTCCTGGTCCAAGGCTGGATTAATGACGGTGTTGGGAGGAAGGAAGACCACTTTTTACGTTGGGGTGACGATCCATAAGTAGGGCGAGTGTCCAGGGTAAGGCGGTCATGGTTAACAAAATATTGAATGAAACATTCTGTTGTTTCGCAGGAATTTCTTCTAATGCTGGGGGAAACAAAACAGTTGTCAAACCAGAAGAGGGACAGAGAAGAGGACATCCACGCCTTTACGCAGGGTTAGCTAATGGACATTAAGCTTGTTCATGTCCATACTCTTGTAGGCATACGCGGCTTGGCGGGCTGTGTGGAATCACCGAGCAACTTTTGGGTTTACAGGTGCACCGAGGCATTGGTGGTAAACAGGACGGTGATGCGCTCTTCTGCAACTTCCGACCCCTTACCTTGCTGGCAGACTGACAACGAAGGTCTTGGAAGGTAACTTTTTTCCAGAAAGACCAGATTCGTCTATGTTAAATTTCACCTGGTCGTCGTGTACTGTCCTTCCTCCATAATCTCAATGAAGAACGGAGTGGAAAATCTCTAGTCGCCACATCGTCAGCACTCGCTTCCTCACCCCACCAATGTTGATGTTGGTGATCTTGTTCTCTTTCTTAAACCTATGCAGCCAACCAGAGGAAGCATTGAAGGGTTTGGGCTCTGCACTTAGTTGATGTGATGACTGTTGGGCAGAGATAGCCTGATGTGCTGCATTTCCTGCATCATTGAGCTGTCCACTTCATTATGTTATGTCAAGGCCTGGATCTAACCAAATAACTCACCAGTAATTTTTCACTTTGCCAGCACCCTGTTCTGGCAATACCTGATAGATGAAGCACCTGCAGACTTTTGTGATTTTCAGTGCTCTTTTGATCTTGGCTGCATCCTTCTTGATCGTGTGAATCGTGAGATTCGTTGACGCCACATGCCGCCGAGATCATCAACTTGCCGTGTTCCTTTCTCTCCAAATCTTGAACAATTTGCATTTCACCTCGTAGCTTACGCTGAATGTCGGTCTTCTTTTTGGCTTAGTGCCGCTGGGTCCAGGTATGAAAGGTCTCTCTCTGGGGCGGTGGTGGAACCGCGAAGCCATTTCCACGGAACAACAATGGATGCTGCCACATCGTGTGGCCTTGAGGATGAAACTGTCGCAGCTAGGTCAAGCATCGCCTCCTCCTCCCTCCTCCCTTTCTCCCTCCCCGGGTGGTCACGCCATAATACTTTTGCCAATTACAGCTAGCAGCAGAGGGGGTAGGGGATGGCCGGCTAATCACAGTCCGAGCACGCTATATGACGTCAGTGATAACGAACAAAGACACACTGGCGCAACTTTATCAAGGAAAGTTGTTTGAAGGGAGGAGGAGGAGGGAGAGAGTATGGGTGGCGCGGTGGGAAACGGTATGCTGAAAGCCGACACTCACCGCAGAGGCGATAATTAAGGCGAAAGTGAAAGTTCAAGCTTGGCATCACAGAGTGATAGGTCCAAGCAGTGAAACTGCTGCTAGGCGGGGTAATACTGTATATACAGTTGTACTTCCCCGGCGATGTTTCACTTAATGCGATTATATATGCGGTGGGCCTCGCCAGGACCCTCGAACTTTCACTTAACGTGGGGTTCATCTACCCATATACGCGCGAGAGGTCCTGCCTGAGATGCTATTTTAGATTCCTGCCACTCCGCCTCCCGCTTTGTCGCCTGGGTTCCCCGCCCTCCTCCTCCTCCTCCTCCTCCTCCTCCTCCTGCCTCCTCCTCCCTCCCTCCTCCTCCTCCTCCCTCCTCCTCCTCCCTGCCACCTGCCTCCTGCCTCGCGCCTCCTCCTCCTCCTCCCTCCCTCCCCTACCGCCTCCGCCTCCCTCCGCCTGGGCAAGCCGCGCTGTAAGGTTGCGCAGTGTGTCTTTGTTGCGTTATCACTGACGTCATATGACATATCGGACTGTGATTGGCCATGCATCCCTACCCCCCTCTGCTGCTAGCTGTAATTGGTTTAAAGTAATATGACGTGTCCACCCGGGGAGGGAGAGAGGGAGGAAAGAGGACGCTGCCGCGCTAGTTTCATCCCTCCAGGTCACCCCGTGTATACGTGCATCCATTGTTCTGTGAAATGGCTTCCGCCGGACCACCACCGCCACCAGAGAGAAACCTTTCCTTACCTGGACCCAGCCGCCCTAAGCCCAAGAAGACACGCCGTGGCCTAAGCTACGAAGTGAAATACCAGATCATTCAAGATTTGGAGAAAGGAACACGTCAAGCTGATCTCGCGCGCCAGCATGGCATCAACGAATCTACGATTCGTACTATTAATAAGGATGCAGCCAAGATTAAAGAACACATGAAAATCACAAAGTCTGCAGGTGCTTCAATGATCAAGTATTGCCAGAACAGGGTGCTGGTAAAGGTGGAAAATTTGCTGGTGAGTTACAGTACAGTGACCCCTCGGTTAACGAACTCAATCCGTTCCAGAAGGTCGTTCGTTAACCGAAAAGTTCGTTAACCGAAACCATTGTTTCAATGGGTTTTTGGGTAATTGGTTCCAGCTCACCGAAAATTTCCTAAATTCAACAAAAATGGTAGAAAAGTTCACTTACTTTGAGGTGTGTATGTAGAAGGCTCCTGGATGATGATGATGATGATGCGATTTAGAATGGGGGTTAACGGAAAAAAATTCGGTTAACGAAGTTCTTATGAACCGACCTCAACATGTTTTCGCTTGCACTGACCGGGCAACCAGCTTTAGTATCAGTCCGCCAATACATTAATCGGTTCTAGGGCTTAAATTCCTTACTATTTTAGTAAATATCAAGAAGTTTATACTATTCAATAATTTTAAAAGTTTAATATTCAATTTTTTAGTCATTTTAACAATTATTGAACAAAATTGAAGGTAAAGTGACTAGTTTAATGCGCGGCATCCAGCCTCTTAACACAGCAAACGGGCGTCAGTCTCTCTCTGTTTTCACTGGAGGTAACATCTTGCTTGAGACTCTCTTCAACTAAACGCATTTTTTCTGTGTTTCCAAGCAAATTATTGGTCATTTTGAAATATATTTTACATATTGACAATATATAGTGCAGTGCAGTGTTATTTTAAAGAAAATATTCTTTATTTACAGCTAGTTTAACTTTGAAAAATACGTGTTGCCATTGTTTGAATCCAGCATGGGGCCTAAGAGATCAAGAAAAGCAATTTCAATCCAAATAAAGCAGGAAATAATAAAAAAACACAAACAAGGCATTAAATAAAATGCGCTATGCAAAGAATATGGCATGTCGGCATCAACTGTGTCGACAATTCTTGCACAAAAAGACAAATTTAAGGAAGTGAACGTGAGAGACAAATCTACAAGAGTGTTTAAAAGTAGATCCCTAATTGCAGAAACTGAGAGGTTACTTATCATCTGGATTAGGGAAAAACAGATGAAAGGTGATTCAGTTTCTGGTGATTTCATTTGTGAAAGAGCCAGGGAGATTTATGAACATTTAAAGGCAGATCAACCTGGTTCTTCAGGAACAGAATTTGAAGATTTTCGGGCTAGCAAAGGCTGGTTCGAAAAATTTAAGAAAAGAAGCGACATTTTAAGTGTTGTTAGGCATGGTGAAGCTGCTAGTGCTGATAAAGAAGGGGCAGCAAAGTTTTTAGTTGAATTTAAAATGCTGATGGAAGAAGAAAATTATCTTCCACAGCAAGTGTTCAATGTGGACGAAACTGGGCTGTTCTGGAAAAAGATGCCCAAAAGAACATTCATCACCAAAGATGAAGCCTCTTTACCTGGGCATAAACCCGTGAAAGACCGTCTCACTCTATTGCTTGGTGCCAATGCTTCAGGGAATTTCCGACTGAAGCCTATGCTTGTCTACCACTCTGAAAACCCCAGGGTGTTCAAGCAACAGAAAGTGGTAAGAACAAAGCTTGGAGTTTATTGGAAGTCCAACCGTAAGGCATGGGTGACAAGACTTCTTTAATGAATGGGCTGTTGATGTGTTTTGCCCCTCTGTCAAGAGCTACCTAACCACCAATAAACTCCCTTTAAAGGCTCTTCTCATGGATAATGCTCCTGGTCATGACCCTGACCTTGCCAACAATTTGGAGTATCAATTTGACTTTGTGAAAGTGTTGTTTATGCCTCCAAACACTACATCACTCATACAGCCAATGGACCAGAATGTAATCAGCAACTTCAAGAAGTTGTACATGAAGAAAATGTTTAGGAGGTGTCATCAGGAAACTTCCACTGATCCTGAACTAACACTGAAACAGTTCTGAAAGACACAATTCAACGTCCTGGAGGCTGTAAAATTGATTGTGTCATCATGGCAAGAAGTCTCCAATAGAACCCTCAATTCTTCATGGAAAGCACTGTGGCCATCAGTAGTCCATGATTTTGAGGGATTTGAGGAAGAAACAGAGTTGGACCAGGAGATTGTGTCCATTGGTCAGTCATTGGGCCTTGAAGTGGAGGAGAAGGGTGTGGAAGAGCTTGTGATGTCTCATGAGGAGGAACTTACTCCTGATGACTTGAAGCAACTGGATGAGATGTTACGGGTAGAGGCTGACAGTGGTGAGGAGGAAATTGAAAGTGATGACCATATGTCAGCTAAACAGTTGAAAGATGTGATTTACTACTGGGAGAAGTTCAGGGAACTGGCTTCAAAGCACCCAGAAGTGGAAAAAACTGAACTAACTTTGTGTCATGTTGAGGACTCAGTGGTCTCCTTCTTTAAACATAAGTTAATGGTGAGGAGGACAGGTGCCCCACAGACCACAATTGACACTTTCTTCAGTAAAAGGCAGAGGGAGCAAGATGCTAGCCCTCAGCCTTCCACTTCAAGAAGGAGAGAGGATGATGCTAGCCCTCAGCCTTCCACTTCAAGAAGGAGAGAGGATGTTCATGGTGGAGAATCTGTCAGTCCAGAGGTTCCTGACATTTTCATGGAAGGTGACTCACCTTCCAAGAAGCAGTAAAATGCTTCTCCTCCACCTCCACTTCCTTCTCTTCTCCCTTCTCCTCCTCCACCTCCCACTTCAAATGCACATCATCATCATCATCCAGGAGCCTTCTACATACACACCTCAAAGTAAGTAAATTTTTCTACCATTTTTGTTGAAGTTAGGAAATTTTCGGTGAGCTGGAACCAATTACCCAAAAACCCATTGAAACAATGGTTTCGGTTAACGAATGACCTTCTGGAACGGATTGAGTTCGTTAACGGAGGGGTTACTGTATATATATATTTACATATTTATTTATTTATTTATTTATTATGGGTGGGGTTTAAAAAATCTTGGGGCGGCAGTGCATGCCACGTGCCAACAATTTTTTTTCGCGTACCCTGTACCACCTTGGGCACGCGTGCCATAGGTTCGCCACCCCTGCTTTAACTTTTCCAAGGGAATAATTCTGAAGATTGTCCCCAATTACGAAATCCCTGCTCCAAAATATACCGTATCTTCCCATTTACATTCCAAAACATTGTTATTCTGACAGTTTTTATGTAACTCAACATATCGTGATAGTTGGCACTTGATCGTAGGTAGGAAGAGAAAAGAGCAAACGAAGGAGGTACTACAGTAATGCCTCTGTATCACCTGGTGAATTGGTTTGCCTATACTGTAACTGGATGTTGGAGATGCAACAGAATTTAGTTGCAGCTGCTTACTTCTGGCCAAAACCTCGATTTTTTAAAGTTCTAATTCCGGACGGGATCGGAACTTTTTATAGTGACGCTGGTTACTGTTTCACAGATTAAAATATAATTCACTCTTAATGCTTCTTATATCTAATGGATATAATTCTGCATAAGAAAGTACTGAATGGTTAATGAATACAGGAGGTCCTCGTTATAAGAATTGGAATATTGCCACGGACAGCAGCTAGTTTATTGTGCACCCCACACTCATCCTGTGAGCAGTAGCGTAAAAAGGATTACAGATTAGTATAGGCCATAAAAGGTATTTATCAGACCCCAGTGATTTTTATATTATGGCAATGAATGTTACGGAGTATTTCTAGTAAATTTTTTGTTTAAGTCGGTACTTAGAATTTTGATTTGGTACAAGATGTGAAGTGTGGATACAGCCTTAGTATATCAGCTGTGCCATTGCATACACAGTCTGCTTGGATCTATCTCTATAAGGTTCTGTAGCACTGGATCCAGGAAGAAAACTCAGGCTACAATGCAAGTTTATTTGTGTGGCGAGGAGAACTGCGCTCAAGCACTGAGCGAGAGTTTCAAGGCCACCCACGAGTATATATTCCGGCTGACTGAATGAAGCTGTCTCGGCTCAAGTCTCGAACCAAGTTCAGCCGACTCAACAACAGTTACAACAACAAAACAACTAGTTACAAAAATGTATTAGGCATCTGTTAAGTTACATTACATTAATCTATAGCAGTTTAAATACAAGTAGAGAACAATGTGTAGTTATTCTTGAGTCGCTACAGTTCTATTTTTTCGCAGTCTAAAGTGTAGTGTTGGAGTGTGTGGCCATATGTTTGCCACACACTTTGCATTTAGTTTTGTTCGCATCTGTCTGAGGAATATACTGCCAGAGGTACATACAACATATCCTACCCTTAGACTAGCTGTTGCAACATCTTGTAATCTAGTGATCTTGTTACTTGCTCCATATACCCCTGTGCAGTGTACATGTTTTATTTGACACATCTCATCATGGTAAACAATGGATTGACTAGTGTCTGTTTGCACTTGTGTACTGGCTTCAAATTCATCAAAAAGCTCTTTTCTGATTATGGTTTTTAAGGTTCTGTTTGACAGTCCCAGATTGTACTCAACATTGTCATTGTTGGATGTGAGTTAGGCTAAGGCATCAACTCTATCATGTTCACTAATGCCTTGTGAGAGGGGATCCACAACAACTTGATCCTGATACCCCCGTCAACAAGACACATATGCTCGTGTCTGGCTTCAGAGACAAGTGTGTGACTATCTCAGTTTAGGGTATCAAGAACAAGTAGTGAGGATAAGGAGTCAGTGATGATGAGACTGTCAGTGGCAGTGTCTTCGACAAGTTTCAGGGCTGTGAGTATGGCAAATAGTTCAGTATGTAGAGTGGATGCCCAGTTACTAATTCTAGCTCCTTTTATTACAGTGTTAAGAGACCCGTCAGTGTAGATGGTCTGTGTGATGTTATTTTCAGTCTGCACTTTATGTATGTGGTCAAGAGCTTTCACTTCAGCAGTGTGATGGAGATAAGGATTATGTGTGGTCAGTCGTTTAGGTGGGTACGTGGGTGTTGTGAAGTGGAAGGGAACTGTCCGCCAGGGTGGCAGGAAGCGCTGATGTGTCTCAGTTTTGTACAGATGGTCTAGTCCAAACATCCTCATATGTGTAGCTGTTGGATCCATTTAGATTCACCAGTTGCATGACTCCTATATTCTAGCAGTTTCTTAGAAGCAATGTAATCTGGATCACCACGCAAAAGCATCAGGGCTATCATGAGGTTGACTTCAACTATTCTATCTTTGACACTGGGCATACATAGATCTTTCCTCATATTAAGTACTTTAGTGCTCATGGGACAGCTTAAATTAATTCTGAGGGCTCTATTTTGCATTTTCTCGAGCTTGTCAATGCCTTTCCCGTCACGAAGGACCAGGACTGGTGCGTGGTAATCTATCGGTGGTCTTATATATCCTAGGTATATTGTTTTGACAATTCTGATATTAGTGCCATAATGTGCGCTGTACCCCGCTACATATTTAAGGGGTTTTAACCTATCGGTACATTGGTGGGTTAGCTGTTGTATGACGGAGGTACAGGGGATAGGGACACCGATATATTTAAAAGAGACTTAGTCAATAGTGTTGTTACCTATCTTAAGCCTTGATGGACCACGTTTGCAGTTACCAGCTTGTTTGTTGAATACCTGTGCTTTAGTTTTCTCAGTGGAGATGATGAGACCAAGGTTCTCACATGCTGACTGTACATGATTCAGGGAGGTTTGCATTTCACAATGAGTTTTAGTATATACAGTGGTCCCTCGGTTAACGAGCACAATCCGTTCCAGCAGGTTGCTCGTTAACTGAAAAACTCGTTAACAGAAACTATTGTTTCAATGGGTTTTTGGGTAATTGGTTCCAGCTCACCGAAAATTGCCTAAATTCAACAAAAAAGGTAGAAATGTACACTTACTTTGAGGTGTGTATGTAGAAGGCTTCTGGATGATGATGATGTGAATTTGAAGTGGGAGGTGGATGAGTAGAAGGGAGAAGAGAAGGAAGTGGAGGTGGAGGATCTAGCGTGTTGCTAGGGATACCCAAAGAATGTTCTACACTACTGAGGGTATACACAAACACTTGTTGTCTTTAAAAGTAGGTTCTATTCTCGTACGGGAGATATATACAAACAGTAGGACGCAGAAGCCCGTGGTCACGCCACCAGGACTCGGTCTTCACTATCTTTACATCTATCTATGTATTACTACGCGCTGGCCTGTACAGATGCCAGCATTCACAAGCTGAATACATAAAGTATAAATGTGATAATTTATATACATAATATGGTGCACAATAAATAGAATATTACATAGAATTAATACATGTTCTGTAATACTTTACTATACATAATTAATGGAGTAATATAAGAGTAATATAATAATATACAGCTGAAGGTACTACTTTGTGTCCATATCATACACCTCCCTCCCCCCTATACGCTCATAGTTTCATCTTGAGCGGACCTTTTGTTTCTGAGTCGCTCGGACCTGCGGAGTGCTGGGGCAGAAACACAAGGTGGGGACGGATTTACTGTACAGACATCAACATTAGGGGACTCAACTGGGGAAGGGTCAACACTAGGCAGCTCCACAGGTCGGAGGAAACGACGGTTCCTCCACCATACTCTACCACTAGGAAGACGCACTTGGTAGTCCCTGGACCGGCCAATACCCATAACAACCCCAACCTTGTCCCAGCGGTGAGATACCGGATCTTGAATCCTGATTTGCTGGCCGATACTCAACCTGGGAAGGGGGCGGGCATGACAGTCGTACCGAGCAGCGACATCTGCGGCTCGTTCTGCTGCACGGCGGTCACATTCCTCAGTCTTGGCCTGCCACTTTTGAGAAAAAGACTTTGGGTGGGCAGGAACACAAGACCTGAGATGATGTCCGTATAGAACCTGGGCTGGGGAGCGTCCGGTGAAGTTCGGGGTGTTGCGTAATTCCAACAAACCTCGATCGAAGTCCTCGCAGTCGATATTTCCTGAGGGTGACACCTTAAGGATCAGGTGTTTCACAGTCTTGACTGCGGCTTCAGCGTGTCCATTCGCCTGGGGATAGTGGGGCGAGGTCACGACATGACGGACTCCCCAACGGTCCATGAAGTCCCGGAACTCGTGGCTGGTGAACTGGGGTCCTCCATCAGTCCTGAGGCGGAGGGGAACACCAACTTCTCTGAAGTAATGCCTGAAGCTCCGGATGGTAGCAGTAGCCGTTGTATCACTACCACAGGGGACGACAACAGGCCATCCAGACAGTCGGTCGGCAATGACGAGGAAGGACTTCCCTGCTACTGCAAAGAAATCGGCCGACACAGACTCGAAGGGTCTTGAAGGGTTGTCGTCGCACATTAAAGGTTCCTGTTGCTGGCTAGGTTGCAGAATCTGGCATGGTTCACAGGCACGGACGGTACTTGCAATGTCCGCGTCGATTCCGGGCCAAAATACAGTCTGCTTCGCCCGTCGCTTGGTGGCCTCCACTCCTCGATGGCTGTCGTGAAGGCGGGTCAAGGTACGGCGGCGTAGGGCAGCAGGAATGACTACTCGTGGACCATACAAGACGAGGTCTCCATCACAATAGAGGTCCTCGCGTATTTTCCAGTACGGGAGTAGCGATTCATGAAGGTCTTATCGGTTAGATGGAAATCCCTGAGACACACAGTCGACGAGCCGGATGTAGGAAGGGTCGGCCCGGGCTACGGTGCGGAGATCTTCAAGGGTCTTGTCTGCATCCGGTGCTGTAGACTCTTCCGATGTGAAGACGGCCTTTAAAATAGGTTTAGGGAATTCCTTGGAAATAATGGCCAACTCTTGACAATGGCCATATGATAAAAGCGGTGTCGGGATCCCATCATGAACATCAATCCGGGCTGAGCAAGACTGCTTACCAAAGGTAAGGGTAGCCCAGAAAGATCTCAAAGCTGGAGCCATCTTGGAACCATCAGCTGTCAGTTTCGTCGTCTGAGGAGGGGGCTGTAGGTTGCTCCGGGGTATTCCCAAACTTGCTAAGTGTTGTGGACCAATTACTGAGACGTCAGCACCGGTGTCAGGTAACATCTGAAAACTGGATGACGAGTTACCGTAAGAAATGACGACATTGATGTGCTGGGGCGTCGTGTCTGTGGAACTACGTACACGACGGCAGGAACGACTGGACACAGCGTCTTGATGCTTGCCAGAAGGAGGGGGCGTGCCAGCACTACATGAGGATGACTTCTTGGATCCTTGGTGGCGTCCTCTCTGTGTCTTCTTACGACAACATTTGTCATAATGGCCCACACGACCACAAAGTCTGCACTGAACTTTGCTAGCAGGGCACTTGACTGTGTAAGCCCAGTGACCCTGGCGGTCGCAACTTCTGCACACGCTTTGAGCAGCTGGGCACTGGGAGGCATTGTGCTGTCTCGCACAGCTGTTACACAAAGCTGCTGCTGAAGGTGTAGCTGGAGGGTGAGGGGTGGGGTTACTTTGCTGCTTCTTACCCTTTCTGTAGGAAGACACTGCCCTCACCTGGTCAGGCTGTGAGCGTAAAGCTGAAGTCGCACACCTGGCGGCCTCGTACGCTCGACATTTCGTAACAACATCTTGAAGGGAGGAAGTGGGGTCGAGGGAAATGAGACGCTGAACTAGCTCTTCATCTCGGACACCCGTTAAGATAATTGTCTTAAGTTGTGTCTCTTCACAGACTTGAGAATGTCCGGGACAAACATCAACTTCCTCTGAACACCTTTTGAGCCTTACAAAAAATGCGTCAAAAGATTCTCCCTCAAGCTGTTTACATTGGAGGAGTTCTCTTCTCCTGAGTGCTTTGTTGCGCTGTCCCTTGACGTGTTCCTGCAACTTGTCGAGCACGGCCTCTACCGTCAGAGTTGTCGTAGGAGGCACTTGAAGTGTGTGCTCGAGAGTACGTTGTGTCTCTAAGGACAAGCACATACGAAGCTGTATCATTTGTTTCGGCTGTGATAAACTTGACAAGTCAACCATTGTTGCGTAGTCCTGCCAACGTCGACGCCATTCCTGAAACATCTGATAAGAAGCGTCAGACATCAGAGAGGGAGGCGTCTGTACAGCAGCCTTTTGAGGTGTTGTTCCGACTCTGGGAAATGAGGTACCAGTACCTCTAGTCGCATCAACATTAGTAGCAGACGAATCTTGTACGGTAGATCGTTGTGGGGAGGCTAACAGAGAAATCAAGACTTCAAATCTGGCTGGATCCTTCTGTCTTCTAAGGTCATCCTCACGTCTACGTATCTCTTCGAGTTCTCTGCGTGTTTGTTCCTCTTTGTGGCGTCGTCTTTCAGACTCTTTGTACCTAATTTCTTCCTCTTCTCTCCTTGCAATATCGTCCTGGCGTCGAGAAGTTTCCATCCACTTTATCAGTTGAAGGAGATCTGTGGACGCATGCATCGCAGGAGAGCTGGCTCGCGACGAGCGAGGAGATTCTGTGGGTGACTGGGCGGTGTCACTGTGGGGAGCGTGGGGCGTAAGCGTGGGTGGGGAGAGGTCTCCCACACTAAAACTCGTAACCCCATCGTCCAGGGTATCGTTTTGATCCCTGTGAGACATGCCGACTACTTCTGTACTCTATCTGTGCAAAAGATCGGGTCAGCCCCTCGTAATCTATGCACAGAATTACAGAAGTTTACAGCAAGTCACAAGAAAATATAAGGTGAATGAGTGTGTGTGTGTGTCTTGCGGGTTGCCGGGAGGGACTTGGCGCGCTGCCAGACGTAGGAGCGGGTGGGCAGCGTCCAGCGCTGGGTCTCAGTCACCCTCAGACCAGAAACGGGAGAGCACGTACTGTCGGGCCGCTCCCTTAGTCATCTGACCGCAACTTGCACAGACAATTATGATTAAAATACACAGCACAGCACTTCACAAAACACTTCACTTCACAGCACAGCACTGTACACAGCATAGCACTTCACAACACTGTAAGTCTAGAGGCTTGTAGTAGTCTTGCTGTCTGAAGCTGAAGTAGACTGAAGACGAGACGCCATTAACAGAGTCCGGGGGAAGGCTTGGTCCACTGTATCTCACTGAGAAATAATCACTGCGCCATCTAGCGTGTTGCTAGGGATACCCAAAGAATGTTCTATACTACTGAGGGTATACACAAACACTTGTTGTCTTTAAAAGTTGGTTCTATTCTCGTACGGGAGATATATACAAACAGTAGGACGCAGAAGCCCGTGGTCACGCCACCAGGACTCGGTCTTCACTATCTTTACATCTATCTATGTATTACTACGCGCTGGCCTGTACAGATGCCAGCATTCTCAAGCTGAATACATAAAGTATAAATGTGATAATTAATATACATAATATGGTGCACAATAAATAGAATATTACATAGAATTAATACATGTTCTGTAATACTTTACTATACATAATTAATAAGAGTAATATAAGAGTAATATAATAATATACAGCTGAAGGTACTACTTTGTGTCCATATATATCATACAGAGGAGAAGCATTTTACTGCTTCTTGGAAGGTGAGTCACCTTCCATGAAAATGTCAGGAACCTCTGGACTGACAGATTCTCCACCATGAACATCCTCTCTCCTTCTTGAAGTGGAAGGATGAGGGCTAGCATCTTGTTCCCTCTGCCTTTTACTGAAGAAAGTGTCAATTGTGGTCTGTGGGGCATCTCTCCTCCTCATCATTAACTTGTGTTTAAAGGAGACCATTGTGTCCTCAACATGACACAAAGTTAGTTCAGATTTTCCACATCTCGGTGCCTTGAAGCCAGTTTCCTGAACTTCTCCCAGTAGTAAATAACATCTTTCACCTCTTTAGTTGACATGGTCATCACTTTCCTTTTCCTCCTCACCATTGTCAGCCTCTAACATCTCATCCAGTTGCTTCAAGTCTTCTGGAGTAAGTTACTCCTCATGAGACATCACAAGCTCTTCCACATCCTCCTCCTCCACTTCAAAGCCCAATGACTGACCAATGGACACAATCTCCTGGTCCAACTCTGTTACTCTGTTTCTTCCTCAAACCCCTCAAAATCATGGACTACTGATGGCCACAGTGCTTTCCATGAAGAATTGAGGGATCTAGTGGAGACTTCTTGCCATGATGACACAATCAATTTTACAGCCTCCAGGATGTTGAATTGTGTCTAACAGAACTGTGTAGAAGTTGTCTGATGACACCTAAACATTTTCTTCATGTACAACTTCTTGTAGTTGCTAATCACATTCTGGTCCATTGGCTGTATGATTGATGTAGTGTTGGGAGGCAAAAACAACACTTTCACAAAGTCAAATTGATACTCCAAAGTTCTGGCAAGTTCAGGGTCATGACCAGGAGCATTATCCATGAGGAGAAGAGCCTTTAAAGGGAGTTTATTGGTGGTTAGGTAGCTCTTGACAGAAGGGCAAAACACCTCAACAGCCCATTCATTAAAGAGCTGTCTTTTCACCCATGGCTTACGGTTGGACTTCCAATAAACTCCAAGCTTTCCTCTTACCACTTTCTGTTGTTTCAACACCCTGAAGCATTGGCACCAAGCAATAGAGTGAGACGGTCGTTCATGGGTTTATGCCCAGGTAAAGAGGCTTCATCTCTGGTGATGAATGTTCTTTTGGGCATCTTTTTCCAAAACAGCCCAGTTTCGTCCACATTGAACACTTGCTGCCCCTTCCTTATCACCACTAGCAGCCTCACCATGCCGAACTACACTAAAAATTTCATTTCTTTTCTTAAATTTTTCGAACCAGCCTTTGCTGGCCCTAAAATCTTCAAATTCTGTGCCTGAAGAACCAGGTTGATCTGTCTTTAAATGTTCTTATAGCTCCCTGGCTCTTTCACAAATAAATTCAGTAGAAACTGAATCACCTTTCATCTGTTTTTCCCTAATCCAGATGAGAAGTAGCCTCTCAGTTTCTGCAATTAGGGATCTACTTTTAAACACTGGTAGATTTGTCTCTCACTTTCACTTCTTTAAATTTGTCTTTCTGTGCAAGAATTGTCGACACAGTTGATGTCGACATGCCATATTCTTTGCATAGCTTATTTGTTCTAATGCCTTCTTAATGTTTTTTTTGTAATTTCCTGCTTTGCTTGGATTGAAATCGCATTTCTTGATCTCTTAGGCCCCATGCTGGGTTTAAATAAATCTCAACACGTGATATTTTAAGTTTAAACTTGGTGTAATTCAAGATTATTTTCTTTATAATAACACTGCACTGCGCTATATATTGTCAATATGTAAAAGAAATTTCAAAATAACCAATAATTTGCTTGGAAACACAGAAAAAAGCCTTTAGTTGAAGAGAGTCTGAAGCAAGATGTTACCTCCACTGAAAAGACGAGACTAATGCCTGTATGGTGTGTTGGCAGGCTGGATGGCGTGCATGATGCTAGTCTCATTACCTTCAATTATGTCCAGTTATTGTTAAAATGACTAAAAAATTTAATATTAAACTTTTAAAATTATTGAATAGTATAAACTTCTTGATATTTACTAAAATAGTAAGGAATTTAAGCCCTAGACCCGATTACTGTATTGGCGGTGTTACGAGTGAGCGTTCCATCGTTGGTTGTGGATTCGCAACGTGAACGTCTTTTGTTTGTGACGTCACTTCTGCCGCGTCCGCTCGCTTTGTTTACTTTAGTATGGGCCCGGCAATGTTAAGTTAAGTACAGAGTATCTCCTTTCTTATTTTACAGTATGTTTCTAGTGGTATAACGTGTAAACCTTGCTCGACTTTTATAACACCAAGTAAAGTATTATTTGTGAAAGATTATTGTTAATCATATTCTGGAGTTCCACGGAAAATAACTTACTTATTTATGAGGTTTCGTGTGGTGGATAGACCACGTTGTTCATCATAGTTTCTAGACTATATAAGTCTTTACTTTTGTGTTCATTATTTTGTCACTCGGTTGAGTCATTTATTTGATCAGATTTAATTTGTATTTATTTATTTTTGTACATACGGTTATACTTATTGTTTGTTTATTTGTTAATGGATTCTGTTATTAAACTACTGCATGTATTTCAATATACCCCATAGTAATGAGGTGATAATTTGGTGGGATCTATTCCTGGACCTATAGTACAAAGTGTAATTTGTGAATTTGTGATATTGTTACACCCTTAAGAGGCCCAAGGGTCGTAACAGCGGACTAATACTACAGCTGGTTGACCGCCAATTGCAAGCGAAAACATGTTCAGGTCGGCTCGTAAGAAACTCGTTAATCGAGGGATTGCTCGTTAACCAAAGTTAAGAATCTTATGGGAGTTAACTCGTTAACCGAAATCTTGTTAACCGAGGGACCACTGTATAAGAATATCATCAGCATAGCTAACAGTAATATTGCTGGGGCTGTCTGGGATTGAATTTAATAATGTGTTCAGTCAAAACCTTTCTGTTTTCTTGTCAATCTTCAACTCTTCTGCAATGCTTCTCATCGTTAATTGCCTGTTAGCTCTCACAATTTTTTTAATGATTTCCTCAGTCCTGCTCGTTTTTGGTCGTTCTTCTCTGTCACGCCCAATCCACTTGTAAACTGATACTTTCTTTAGTGCACTATTCCCATAAACTTTGTTTAACATGTCCTGAATTACAGGCCCAGTTTTATTTATTTTTATTTTTATTTTTATTTTTTTTACGGGAATTAGCCTACCCGGGCACAGGTTAAACGACCCACAACGGGGCTTGTGGGCAAAAAAAAATAACAGAAAGAAATTGAAAAGAGAGAAGAAATAGGTTATACTGTGTTAAACAATCAAATGGTAGAGGATGAGAGAGGAAATGTGAGATAGAAAGGAATGAGGAGGAGGTAGTGTGGGGATGAGAGATAAGAGAGGTAGTGTGTAAGAGGTAGGGAGGATGAGAGAGGAGGGAGTGAGGAATGGAGAGAGGAGGTAGTGTGAGGATGAGAGAGGAGGTAGTGGAGAGAGGAGGTAGTGGAAGGATGAGAAAGGAGTGTGGGGAGAGAGGAGGGGGGGAGGAGAGGAGGAGGTAGGTGGGGGAGAAGGAGGAGTGTAAGAGAGGAGGTGTGGGGAGGATGAGAGAGAGAGGGGGTGTGTGAGGGGTGAGAAGGGAGGGAGGTAAGAGAGGAGGGGGAGAGAGAGGGGAAGGGAGAGGATGAGAGAGAGGGGGGAGAGGGAAGGGAGGTAGTGTAAGAGAGGAGGTGTGGGAAGGAGGAGGTGGGGAGGATGAGAGAGGAGGCAATGTGTGGGAGAGAGGTAGGAGGGTAGGAGAAGGAAGGAGTGTGTAGAGGAGGTGTGGAGGATGAGAGAGGAGGTAGAGAGGAGGTAGAGATGAGAGAGGAGGTAGGGGAGGATGAGGAGGAGGGTGTGAGTGAAGGAGAGAGGAGGAGGGGGAGGATGAGAGAGGAGGTGGTGTGAGGATGAGAGAGAGAGGGGAGGGATGAGAGAGAGGGAGGGAGAGGGAGGGGAGGGATGAGAGAGGGAGGATGAGGAGAGGAGGTAGGGGGAGGGAGAGAGGGAGGAGAGGGTGAGAGAGAGTGTGAGGATGAGAGAGAGGTAGAGGATGAGAGGGAGGAGGGGGAGGATGAGAGAGGAGGTAGTGGGGAGGATAGAGAGAGGAGGTAGGGAGGATGGAGGAGAGAGGAGAGGGGAGGGGTGAGAGAGGAGGTGGTGGAGGATGAGAGAGGAGGTGAGGAAGAGAGGAGAGGAGTAGAGGATGAGAGAGGAGAGGTAGTGAAGGGAGGTAGTGTGAGGGTGAGGTGAGGGAGAGGAGGTGGGAGAGTAGGAGAGGAGAGGTGATGAGAGAGGAGGTAGGTGAGGAGGTGAGAGAGAGGTAGGGAGAGGAGAGAGAGGTAGGTGGAGGATGAGAGAGGAGGTAGTGTGAGATGAGGGGAGAGAGGTAGGGGAGGGGTGGGAGAAGGAGGGTGTGTAGGTGGGAGAGGAGGTAGGGGAGGATGAGAGGAGGGAGGTAGGGGTGGGAGGATGAGAGGGAGGGAGGAAGAGAGAGGTAGGGGGGAGGATGAGAAGGGAGGTAGTGTGGAGGATGAGAGAGGAGAAAGGGAGATGAGAGAGGAGGTAGGGGATGAGAGAGGAGGTAGTGTGGGGAGGGGTGGAGGAGAGGGTAGGGGGAGGGGAGGAGGAGAGGGAGGTGTGTTGAGAGAGATAGGGGAGGAAGAGAGGGAGAAAGAAGGAGTAGTGTGTGAGGGGAGGAGGTAGTGTGGGAGAGGGAGGGAAAGAAGAGAGAGGGAGGTGTGTGGGAGGATGAGAGAGAGGTAGTGTGTGAGGGTGGAAGGAGGTAGTGTGAGGGGTGAGAGAGGAATGTGTGTGAGAGAGGGAGGTGTGTGGGAGGGGATGAGAGAGGAGGTAGTGTGAGGGGTGAGAAGGGGAGGTAGTGTGATTGATGTATTTTGTAAGTGGTTAGATGATAGTATGTACTTGTGAGTGGTAGAAAGGATTAGAGAGAGGATAAGGGGAACTAGTTGTGTGATTGTGTGTGGTTTAGGTGAGTGAGGGTGGGGAGGTAGGATGTGGGTAAGTAAAAGGTGAGAGGGAGGAGGTGAGAGAGGATGGTAGAGAGAGGTGTGTGAGGAGGTGTGTGGGAGGAGGTGTGTGATGGGAGAGAGTGTGTGTGTGTGTGTGAGAGAGGTAGAGGGGAGAGAGAGGAGGAGGTGTGTGGGAGGAGGTAGAGGGAGAGAGGTGTGGGAGAGAGGTAGAGAGGGGAGGTGAGAGAGAGGTGTGTGTGAGAGGGAGAGAGGAGGAGTAGTGTGAGAGAGGAGGTGTGTGAGGAGGAGGTGAGATAAGAGGTGAGAGATAGAGGGAGTGTGTGAGGAGGAGGTAGTGTGTGAGGAGGAGGAGGTGAGAGAGAGGTAGGTGTGTGAGGAGGAGGAGGTAGAGAGAGGAGAGAGGAGGTGGAGGAGGTAGGGAGGAGGTGTGTGTGGGAGGAGGTGTGAGAGAGGAGGTAGTGAGGAGGGAGGAGGAGGTAGGGGAGGGGAGGGGGAGGGAGGAGGTAGTGTGGTGAGAGAGGAGGTAGAGAGAGGAGGTAGTGTGAGAGGAGGTGTGAGAGGATAGAGAGAGAGGAGGTAGTGGGAGGAGAGATGAGGTGTGTGGTGAGAGGAGGTGTGTGGGAGGAGGAGTGTGAGGAGGAGGTGTGTGAGGAGGTGTGTGTGAGAGAGAGGAGGTGTGTGAGAGGAGATAGTGTGTGGGGATGGGAGGAGGTAGTGTGGGGAGAGAGGAGGGGAGAGGAGGGAGGGAGGAGGTAGTGTGAGGGGAGGGGAGGTAGTGTGGGGGAGGGGGAGGAGGAGGGGAGGGAGGAGGTAGTGAGGGAGGTGAGGGGAGGAGGTAGGGAGGGGAGGAGGTAGGAGGGGAGGAGGTAGAGAGGAGAGGTAGAGAGAGGATGAGATGATGGGAGAGGAGAGAGGAGGTAGAGAGGTGAGAGGAGGTGAGAGAGGAGGAGTGTGAGAGAGATGAGTGTGAGGTGAGAGGAGTGATGATGAGGATGATGCAGGAGATGATGCAGTGTGGTGAGAGATGTGTGATGAGTGTGTGTGTGAGAGGAGGTGTGTGTGTGTGAGGAGGTAGTGTGAGAGAGGAGAGAGAGAGGAGAGAGAGGTAGAGGAGGAGAGAGAGAGAGAGGAGGTGTGAGGAGGTAGTGAGAGAGAGGGGAGGGAGGAGGAGGGAGGAGGCAGGAGGAGAGTGTGTGAGGGGAGTGTGTGAGGGAGGAGGGAGGGGATGTAGAGAGAGGAGGTGAGAGAGGAGGTGTGTGAGAGAGGGGAGAGAGGAGGAAGTGTGTGAGGGGAGGAGGTGTGAGAGAGGAGGTGTGTGAGAGAGGAGGTGGGGGAGGTAGTGTGTGAGGGAGGAGGTGTGTGAGGAGGAGGTAGTGGAGGAGGTGAGAGAGGAGGTAGAGAGGAGGGAGAGAGGAGGTAGAGAGAGGAGGTGACGGAGGAGGTAGAGAGGAGGTAGGGGAGAGAGGAGGTAGTGTGTGAGGGAGGAGGTAGAGAGAAGGAGGAGGTGAGAGGAGGTGTGAGAGATGTGTGTGTGTGTGAGGGAGGAGGTAGTATGTGAGGTGAGAGAGGTAGTGTGGGAGGGGTGAGAGAGGAGGTGTGTGGGAGGAGGAGGTAGTGTGTGTGAGGTGGGAGAGGAGGTGTGTGGGTGGGAGAGGAGGTGTGAGGAGAGAGGAGGTTGGGGGGAGATGAGGTTGGGGGAGGGGTGAGATGAGGAGAGGAGGTGGGAGGTGAGAGGTGAGGTGAGAGAGAGGTGTGAGGTGAGGAGGAGGTGAGAGAGGTGAGGAGGAGGTGAGAGAGGAGGTGAGGGTGAGAGAGGAGGTGTGTGTGGAGGTGAGGGAGGAGGTAGGTGTGAGGGTGAGAGAGGAGGAGAGAGGGAGGGGTAAGAGGTAGTGTGTAGTGTGAGAGGAGGTAGGAGGGGAGGTGATGGAGGAGGTGAGAGGAGGGAGTGTGAGGTGAGAGAGGGGGAGGGGTAAGAGATGAGGTGTGGAGGAGGTGGTGTGTGAGGTGAGAGAGGGAGGATGAGGAGGAGGTAGGGGGAGGTGATGGAAGAGGTAGTGTGAGGAGTGTGAGGGTGAGGGAGGTGTGAGGGGTGAGATGAGGTAGTGTGAGGTGAGAGGAGAGGTAGAGATGAGGTAGTGGGAGGGTGAGAGAGGTGAGGTGGAGGTGAGAGAGGAGGTATGAGGAGGATGATGTGTGTGAGAGTGTGTGAGGTGAGGGAGGAGGTAGTGTGAGGTGAGGGGAGGTAGTGTGTGAGGTGTGAGAGAGAGGTGATGGGAGGAGGTGGTGAGGTGTGAGGTGAGGGGAGGAGGTGAGGGGAGGAGGTAGTGTGTGTGAGGGAGGAGGTGTGTGAGGGGAGAGGAGGTAGGGGAGGTGAGAGAGAGGAGGAGGAGGTGAGGGGTGAGGAGGTGAGGAGGAGTAGTGTGAGGAGAGATGAGGTGAGAGAGGTAGTGTGTGATGGGAGAGATGAGGTAGTGTGGAGGGTAAGAGAGAGTGTGTGAGGATGAGGGAGAGGTGAGAGATGAGGTGAGAGAGGGAGGGAGGAGGTGTGTGAGAGAGGTAGTGTGTGTGAGAGAGGAGGTAGTGTGAGGTGAGAGAGGAGGGGTGATGGGAGGAGGGAGGTGAGAGATGTGTGAGGTGAGAGATGAGGTGTGAGGGAGGAGAGGTGAGGTGAGAGAGAGAGGTAGGGGAGGGTGACGGAGGAGGTAGTGTGAGGTGAGATGAGGTGTGAGGTGAGAGAGGAGGTAGTGTGTGAAGATGAGGGAGGAGATTTAATAATGAGTGACGAATAAATAGAAATATGTCACCGTTTATGTATTATACTTTAAATTGTCATTGTTTCATGATTTATGAAATTTTTTACTTGAAATTATATGAAGTTCATTTGAGTATTATTCCACCCAGCAAAGATCCCCACCAAACCGTTGTCCATTTTTCGCAACAGCTGAAATCCTGCTGTTTGCTGGGCCGTCAGGCCATCGGCCTGTTTGGAAGAAAGTTCCTAGTGTGACGCCCCTTTAGGAGTGTTGGGTAGGTTGTGCTCTGAATTTATTCACGTAATATCCTGAATATATATTTTGATAATCTTATTCTTTAATTACCTTAATTGGATATTCGGCATTGATATAAAAAAGTATGATGTTATTTATCATGCTTTATACTGTATGAATAGGGATGGTGGTGGACTATGATTCAACCTTTCTGGATATTATTACTGTAAAGGTAATCCTTGTTGATAATGGTTGAATATAGTTCATCCTGTCTCCTCTCCCCACTGGGACACTCCATCACTGTGCCTGACCTTTCTTGCCAGTGTAAGGTGCTTGGTACCGGGGAAAAATGGATAGGTAGGTTAGGTGACCTGTTTACCCTTTTCCCCGTCATTTTATCCCACATTCGCTTCTGTATCAGTTTTGTTTTGGATCCTTTGCTGTATTATTCAATGAGGGTAGGAGAACTGGGTCGAGACGTGTAGTCTAGCTTTATGTTTACCTTTTTTGGTCAAATATATTTATTTTAGTATATTGGGTGCTTTATGTTACCTTTACTACCCTGACCTGACACAACATAAACCGCTACCCTGACGTAACGTATCTCATATATACGGTATAGCCATTACTGCTGAATCTTCTTCAATAATATTGGTGAAAAGTACGATGCTGAATTTTGTCTACATACATCAACAGACGAAGATGCTGTTCCACATCTTGCCATGCTTGTAACTTTCCCTAAGAATCTAATACGACACAAATAACCGCACTGAAACGTTTTTTATGGGTATTTTGTCTCATGGGTTTGATTGGTGGTAATTGGTAGGCACAGCTGCACATAGTTGTGGACGTTGTATGGAGCGTGTGCGAGCGGACGAGGCTGGGAGAGCTACTTATTTCCTCTTATCTCTGTTTTGTTTAGTTACGTGACTCATTTCCTGTGCCACACAGTGTATATAAGGAAAGCCAGGACCAGGCCCCTAATAAGTCATTCATATTATAGAAATGCATTTTGCACGAACTCTTATGGGCTGTACGTACCGGGGCTCCATTCTAAACGTAACATTCTGAAAATTGGGGATGGAAGTTGCCCTTTGAACAGCGAAAGAAACAAAACAAAGGCAGAAACTTATCATATATCATTCACTTACACAAAGGAATTTCGTTCAACTGGTGACTGGCGTGATGTTAGATTACGTGAAACTGGGCAGCTCTTCTCTCTGAGTTGTTTGTTTGACTTTACTTCATATATGAGGCACATTAAATTCTTGGAGATATATTCGTAAGGTAAATCATTCACTGATGTGATGTAACCCAAGGATAAGATGCAACTTCCCTAACTCCTGTGAGGTAAGGTTCCGTTCTGGTTAATGTTCTCTCTTCTCGAAAATACACATTCTAAGAAACTACACATGGATTATATACTAACAAAATACAAAACGCCATTACTTATGAGGTGTGTGATGTGTTGAACAGTCCGGGACCGGGAGTAGGGGGGGAGGGAGGAGGGGAATAACGTGGGTGACGTCATATGAGGTGATACTGGAGACTTCCTTCCCTCCTGCCTCTTCCACACAATTTTTCCCAGGATGAACACCGCCCACCTCCAACAAGACTTTCCGAAGTGTCAACAGTCATCATGCATCATCCGACATCAACCATCAGAAAGAAGTGTGGGTGTCGTTGAATCAGGATGGCACTGAAGCGTTTGACATAAATTTTGATTGATAAGACTTAAAAAAAAAAGCTTATAAACAATTTATTTATTTATTTATTTCTATTACGGGGATTAGCCCGCCCGGACACAGGTCACTGAGCCATTGGGCCTGTGGGGCCAAAATGTAATACTACTACCACTAATAATAATAAAAATACAAATAATATATTATACCTGTAGTAGTGATAATAGAGATGTCTCTTAAAGATTGGTGTGGTGAAGTGAGTTAGAGGAATAAGTAGAGAACAGTAATGTTGCTGTTCGACACAGCAATAATGTATTCATAGGATTTCGTGGAGGATAGTTGCCGTTTGTGCCTTGACATAAGAACATAAGAACATAAGAATGGAGGAAACTGCAGCGGGCCTATTGGCCCATACTGGGCAGTCCCGTTTACACCCAACCCCTATTGCTCATATGAACATAAACGAGTGTGGCTTTGTTTGTGTTGTTGGGCTGAATCACAGTTATTTCTGAAGTCACATTTTTTTTGTAATGGAATCTTTGTTTGGTGATGTAATAAATTAGGAATACAACGTTAATGGAAAGTTGTTTACATCAGATTGAATTATGATACTGTGTGCTGTCGTGTTCATCCCGACATTGTGCAGTTAGTTTTTGTTTTGTGTGAGCTCTAATTAAATAGTTAAATACTTATCATCTATGTGGTTTATTGTTGTTATTTTCTCGCCACTGGCTGAGTGAAGGGGAGGTTGTAGCAGAGGGCTTTTTCGATCTGATTAGACTAATCTGATTCCAAACTTCCACCATACATATCGGAACTAAACTGCACTTTTTGCTTGATATAAAATAGGGGAATGTGTCACACGTTTTTGAGTTAATGGGCGAAAGGTTAAGAACCAGGTATTGAGGTCATTCCATCAAGATCAAACTTATTTATAGCTTGACAGTGGGAGTCACATGAAGATCAGGCACTCAACCAAACCTAAAATGATCTCATGAAGTTTAGGCAGCTCAGCTTTTTTCACGTGATGGTTAATTGAACACCAGAATGCCATCACTAAGGTTTATTGATTTTAATTCCTTAATCAAACTAGCTTCAACCAGAAGTCTTCTTGTGACACAAGATGATTTAAATACTTCTAAGCTTTTTTCCCAAGCAATGGGATGATTATTATTCCTAACATGAACGAACAAGGCACTGCTTTCAGATGCTGTTCTGATATTGTACTTATGTTGTTTGATTCTGAGCTGCAGAAGTATTTAAATCATCTTGTGTCACAGAAAGACTTCTGGTTGAAGCTAGTTTGATTACGAATTAAAATCAAAAACCAGTGATGGTCAGTTCAAAACTGATATGTTACATAAATTTATTTGTCAGTGGCCCAAGGTTAAAAATGCTTTTGAAACCTTTGATCTAGGTGTATGATAGTTATTTAGTGGGTCCCTTTATTTTTGACCTGACCTGACTAGTCACGTCACCCCTCTGCCTCTACGTGTGTGTTGGTGTGGGGATTATGATGACATCATTATGACCTGCCCTCATGTTTTTAAGGTCACCCTGTATATAAGCCTCTCTGTCTATGTAATCCAGTTGCCTCGAAGATGTCTTGAATAAGGAAAGCTAAGGTGTGCTCCGTTGTTTTTTCCCGTGATTTTATCAAGATTTATCTTATCCACGTTTTCATTGTGATTCACATGAAATATATATATATATATATATATATATATATATATATATATATATATATATATATATATATATATATATATATATAAGGAGGAACATAGCGTTTAAAAACTCATGCACTGTTACACAAATGTTAATCAAGAACTCCCCCAACAATACAGGTGGCTGCATTTATAAGGTTCCTTGCAAGGAATGTAATATGTTTTAATAGGGCCAGACAGGTAAAGATCTTGTAACTAGACTTAAACAACATAAATATAGTGTTAGGACAGGCCAGAATCCAATGTTCTGTTTGTTCATTTGAGGATAATAAGCATTGCATTGACTGGGATAATGCCTCATCATCACCTTGTTATTCAATTGACAGTAGGAATATTATAGAATCCAGTCTCATTAAACATACCGAATCAGTCAACATGAATTTGCGTAATGGCATGTACAAACTGGACAATTTTGTAATTAAGAAGATTTGTAACCAGGTGAGAAGGTTGGGTCACCTATCTTCGACCCACTACCGACTGCCGCGCTAGTCAGGCAACACCTCGATTATGCGGTTCAGTTCTGGTGCCCCTATTATAGAATGGAATAAATTCACCGAAAGTCGGTGCAGCGAAGAATGACAAAAAGATTCCGGGACTTAGAAACCTTCCATATCAGGATAGGCTAAAGAACTTAACTTGCATTCCCTGTAGAAGGACGCAAGGGAGATATGATAGAAGTATTTAAGGGGTGAAAGGAATCAATAGGGATATAGATAAAGTTCTTATAATATCCGGCAGGATAGGACTCGACAACGGTTCGAGTTGGATAAGTTTAGGTTTAGGAGGAGATAGGAAGAAACTGGTTCACAAAAGGGTGGTGGACGAGTGGAACAAGCCTGCAACTTTGTAGTAAGTGCGGAACTCTGGAAAGTTTCAAAGGAGGCTAGATAGATTCATGGATGATAGAGAGTGGTAGTAACTCTCGACAGGAGCTGCCATGCACAGGCCAACCGCCTATTGCAGACCTTTATTTTCTTATGTTCTTATGTCATTACCTAATACCTGACCTTGTGGCCGGGAGGATGTAACTGACGCGCTAGGTCAAGCGCTTTACCGCAGCCGGAAGGCCATATTACATTAAACCAATCACAGCTAGAAGGAGGGAGGTAAGGATGCGTGGCCCAATCACTAGTCCGATACGTCATATGACGTCACCGATAACGCAACAAAGACATACACTGCGCAAACTTACTCGCGCCGCCACCCAACATGGCGGGAGGTTTGAATCCGAAAATGGCGCGGCGCGAGATAACCGCCCGCGATATGAGGGGAGAAGGTCATACTACAGGACATTTCAACATAGTGACAGTGCAAAAAGTAAGATTGACTGGGAGTGAATACACTGGTTGACTACAAGTTATTGATAATTTTTACAATGGTTGGGACTGGGCTGTTCTATTTGTGTGTGTGCGTGTGTTTGTGTGGGTATGTGTGTCTGTTTGTTGCAGGCGTTTCTAAATAATAATAATAATAAACGGTTTATTAATAGAGTTGCCGGCCGGTGGCTGAAAATATACAAACTTACATGTGATTTAGACATAATGATATGTGTTCAATACATTTACAGGGCTGTACTGGACATAAATCAGGAGTTGTTTATTATTTTAACAATAGATGAGATGGTGCTATTCTTATATCTATCAGTGCGGGCTCTTATGGGCTGAATTTTGTTGTAGTGGCGGACTGCGCGAGGTGGGCGGGGGACTTGCTGGTGGCAGGAGGTGGCGATGACGAGGGTGGTGCAGTAGTCCACTGCCAAACCTCAGTGCTTGGTGGTGGAAGTCACTAAGGGATGGCATTTCCAGGGTGGAGAGAGCGTTCTTGTATCCGGAGTAGTCTGCGCCAAGCATGGTTCTGCAGGCGCTTTTCTGTAGAGTTGAGAGAAGGCGACCAGGCTGGTGATGCATAGGTTAATTTGGGGAGAATAAAGGTGTTGTAGATAGTCCTCAGTTCTGGCGTCCCAAGTGACCTGAGTCGTCGAAGCATGTCCGTATGAGGCTGCCTTGATTGTGTTGTTTACATGGGCCTTCCAGTCCAGTTTGTGGTCTATGGTAACACCCAGGAGTTTGGCAGACTGCACTAACTGGAGAGGATGGGCACCCACTGTGACTGCTGGAGCTTGCACTGGAGTGGTGGTGATATTGATGTGCATGACTACGGTTTTGGTGTGGTTGATGGTGACCTTGTTTCGTAGTCCATGCCTGTAGCCTGTCCGCCTTGTAGGCGAGTAGTCCGGTGAGGTGTTGTCCACAACCCCACAGTGCAGTCATCCAATGACTTCCACCAGTGAGGAGTGTCCGACAGTGTCGTTGATCAGGATTAGGAAGCACAGTGTTCCCATCTTGGTCCTCTGGGGAACACCGCAGGTGAGGTGTTGGAATGTGGAGACAACCCTGGTACCTGACTGCCTGACCCTGCTTACTCAGGAAATTGGTGAGTCATGAGACCAAGTTGGTGGGCAGCCCTAGTGCAATGGCCTTGTTGATAACAGTGCAGTGATCAACAAGGTCAAAAGACTTCCTGAAGTCAATAAGAGTAACGGCCAGTGATGTCTTACGTTTTTGCAGGTTTGCAGGAAATCCAGGAATCTAACTACAGTGTCATGTAGAGGAGGTCCTCATATCAAATTGCTGTGATCAATGACTGATAATACGATCAAATACCCACTAAAACAAAGTCTTCAAGAGTAGACTGGGTATGGGGGATGACAACTGGCCTAAGGTCGTTAGGGGACTGTGGGTGGGGACCTTGGATAGGGTGACAAATGCGATTTTCCATTCATTGGGCATTTGCTTTGTCTGAGGGATGCATTAATAGTAGAACACGGGGTGGCGTTCAACTGCAAACCTTGTAAATTTTGATTGGGAAGTCAATTGGGGTCGTGGGCGTTTGGATTTAAATTTCTGAGTTTGCATATTTCAAATGGTTGAACACTGGGAGGGTGGGGGGTAAGTAAGCTGGGAGGAGAGTGAGGTCAAGACTGGGTAGGGTATGATATATGGTAGCAAAGTGATTATTAATTATCTCAGCTGCCTCCTCACTTGGTAAATGTGAGATAAAAGGAAGCGTGGGAGACTGACAGTTAAGACCACAGAGATCTTTTACCTTGAGGCCGTGCACTTTCCTGGGATAATAAGACTTCTTGGCTGACTTGATTTCCCTGATGACCTGGTTATGTAGACTTTTGTACAGGCGGTTGTTTCGCTGCTCAATTAGTTTTTTGATACAGGGTGTAATCCACGGGACATCATCGGGGTGGATCCTCAGTGTGTGTGTGTGTAGTGGGAGTGAGCTCAAGTGTGTGTAGGGAGCGACCTGTGTGTGTGTGTGTGTGTGTGTGTGTTGGGGGAGCTAGCTCAGTAAGTTTGAGGACCCTTATGTGTGTTTGTGGGAGCGAGCCTCTCGTGTGTTGGTGGGAGCGAGCCTGTGTGTGCGTGTAGGGGAGTGAGCCTGTGTGTGTGTGTAGTGGAGCGAGCTCGTGTGTGTGTGTGTGTTGTGAGCTAGCTCATGTAGTGTGACCTTATGTGTGGTTTAGGAGGAGCTCTCGTGTGTGGATAATGGAAGCAAACACGTGTGTGCATGTGTGTGTGTGTGGGAGCGAGCCTGTGTGTGTGTAGTGTGGGGGAGCCTGTGTGTGTGTATAATGGAAGCAAACATGTGTGCGTGCATGTGTGCGTGTAGTAAGAGAGAACTTGTGTGCAGTGGTGAACTGTGTGTAGTGGAGTGAGCCTATGTGTGGGGAGGAGAGCGAGCTCATGTGTGTCAGGGAAGAGCTCTGTGTAGGGGAGAGACGTGTTTGTGTGTAGGAGCGAGCGGTGTAGTGTGGAGTGAGCTTGTGCGTGTGTAGTGGAGCGAGCTTGTGCGTGTGTAGTGGGAGGAGCTTGTGTGTGTGTGTAGTGGAGCGAGCTTGTGAGTGTGTGTAGTGAGTGTGGTGTGTGTGTGTGTGTGTGTGTAGTGAAGGAGCTTGTGTGTAGTGAGAGGAGTGTGTGTGTGTGTGTGTGTGTGTGTGTGTGTGTGTGTGTGTGTGTGTGTGTGTGTGTGTGTGTGTGTGTAGGAGTTTGTGAGCGAGGCCTGTGTGTGTGTGGAGGAGAGCTTGTGTGTGTGTGTGTAGTGGGAGAGCTGTGTGTGTAGTGAGGTGTGTGTGTGTGTAGTGGAGGAGCTTGTGTGTGCAGTGAGAGATTGGGTGTAGTGGAGAGCCTGTGTGTAGGGAGAGCTTGTGTGTGTGTGTGTGTGTAGGGGAGAGAGCTTGTGTGTGTGTGTGTGTGGGAAGAGCTTGTGTGTGTGTGTGTGAGTGGGAGACGGTGTGTGGGGTAGTGGGGAGAGCTTGGTGTGTAGTGAGAGGTGTGTGTGTGTGTGGGAGAGCTTGTGTGTGGGGAGAGAGCTTGTGTGTGTGAGGAGAGCTGTGTGTGTAGGGGAGAGCTTGTGTGTGGTGTGTAGGGGAGAGCTTGTAGGAGGAGACTTGTGTGTGTGTGTAGTGGGAGAGAGCTTGTGGTAGGAGAGAGCTTGTGTGTGTGTGTAGGGGAGAGAGCTTGTGTGTGTGTGTAGTGGAGGAGAGCTTGTGTGTGTGTGAGAAGTAGTGGATAAGCTTGTGTGTGTGTGTGTGTGGGAGAGTGTGTGTGTGTGTAGGAGAGCAGGTGTGTGTGTGTGTGATGAGTTGTGTGTGGTGAGAGCTTTGTGTGTGTGTGTAGTGTGTGTGTGGGGAGAGAGCTTGTGTGTAGGAGGAGTGTGTGTGTGGAGAGCTTGTGTGTGTGTGTGTGTGGGAGAGAGCTTGTGGTGGGAGAGCTTGTGTGTGTGTGTGTGTGTGTGTGTGTGGTGGGGAGCGAGCTTGTGTGTGTGTGTGAGTGGGGCAGGCTCCTGTGTTTGTGTGTGGTGGGAGCAGGCTCGTGTGTGTGTGTAGTGGGGAGAGCTTGTGTGTGTGTGTTGTGGGAGCAGGCTCGTGTGTGTGTGTGTAGTGGGAGAGAGCTTGTGTGTGTGTGTTTTGGGCGTGAGGGCGGTGTGTGTGTGCAGTGGGGCAGGCTTGTGTGTGTTTTGTGTGTAGTGGGGCAGGCTCCTTGTTTGTGTGTAGTGGGGCAGGCTCTGTGTGTGTGTGTAGTGGGAGAGAGCTTGTGTGTGTGTGTTGTGGGCGTGAGCTTGAGTGTGTGTGTGCAGTGGGAGCAGGCTTGTGTGTGTGTAAAAATAAATAATAATTAACGGTTTATTGAAAGAAACACTTGGCAGCCGGAAGGTTGAAAATATACAGTTACATAATTGGGGAATGGGTCTCTTGGTTGACAAATAATATACAAGTAACATAAGTGATACAAATATGATATCTAATATACTATAGGACTAGGCGTGTGTCTGTCTGTCTGTCTGTTTGTGTGTGTTTGTGTGTGTTTGTGTTCTGGGCAGACGAAACGGCACAATCGTTTTTCATCAAACTTGGTGGAAAAATCGCAAAAAAATCGTAGAGTGGAACAAACCTGGTCCCATATCGATGGTTTCTTTAGGAAGCCATTACATGACCATTTTATTTACGCTGGAAAACAATGCAAGTGTACGGACTTGGCGCACCTTCATTCGCTGTACGCTGTCAGCCCACGATTGCAGTTATCTTACGGCTCCCTCTTCCCCCACTTCTATTTTCTTAGCCTACTTTTTTAATGTTGTTTGGAATAGTAAAGGAAGGAAGATGAATAAATAGAAGAATAAAGAAGGAAACAGAAACAAAGAGGTAACAGGTGGGGAGCTGAGTTTCATCATGTGCGTCTGGATGCGCAGTTTCAACGTTACCAGACGACCTTACAGCTACAGTATACTTATTCCTGTGGCCTGCGGTTGGCGAGAAGAGATAAAAGATAATAACAGGAATGCATGGAGAAGATGACTACAATAGACAATAGGTGAATATAGACAGTGAAACAGACAGGAGGTTGACAAAATAGACAGATTCATAGGGCTTGCACAAATAGACACATGGAAACTAACATGACAGACAGACAGCTGACTGACTGGTCTTCACATTAGACAAACAGGCAGACACACACCAACAAATCGATAAGACAGAACAGATTTGACGACACAAAGAGACGGGTTTACATCTGAACACCACGCAGACGAACAGACAGTTTGGATGGTAATAAACAGGACGGATAGACTTGAGACAGATTAGAAGGCATTTATAAACAAGAATAACAATAAATTGACCATAGCTGCGTCAGTGAGGGTAGGAGGTCTTACATCCACCAGCGTAAATAATAAGACGCATTGAAAACTAACACCCTCGCACGGAAAGAACATCGATTGTCGGTCAGTCATGTGAGATGGGATTAAAACTGATTAACGTAGATGATGACTTATTACAGGTGATGACTTAAGTAGATGGTGACTAATCTAACCAGAATCAAGGTCACTTCTCTTCATAATATAATTCATCTTGGAATAATCATCGGTAATTCATAATATTTTTTTTTATGATTTTAACCTCTCCTTATGGCGAATATTTCTGTAACTAATTATTCTAACCTTTATTCTATTCCTTCTTATAGTATACTAGATACTGTATGTCTCACGACCACGACCATGATTATAACAACCACGACCATGATTATAACTAGGACCATGATTATAACAATCACGACCATGATTATAACAACCACGACCATGATTTTAACAACCTCGACCATGATTATAACAACTAATGACCATGATGCAACAACTAGACTATGATTATAACAACCAGACCATGATTATAACAACCACGACCATGATTATAACAATCACGACCATGATTATAACAACCACGACCATGATTTTAACAACCTCGACCATGATTATATCAACCACGACCATGATTATAACAACCACGACCATGATTATAACAACCACGACCATGATTATAACAAACTTCACGACCATGATTATAACACCCACGACCATGATTATAACAAACTACGACCATGATTATAACACCCACGACCATGATTATAACAACTAGACTATGATTATAAATAACCAGACCATGTATTTGCAACAACCACGACCATGATTATAACAACCACGACCATGATTATAACAACTAGGATCATGATTATAACCACGACCATGATTATAACAACCACGACCATGATTATAACAACCACGACCATGATTATAACACCCACGACCATGATTATAACAACTAGACTATGATTATAACAACCAGGACCATGATTAACAACCACGACTGATGATTATAAATAATCACGACTATGATTATAACAACCACGACCATGATTAACAACACGACCATGATTATAACAACCACGACCATGATTATAACAACCACGACCATGATTACAACACTAATGACCACATGATTATAACCAAGGCTATGATTATAACAAGCACGACCATGAATAAAAACAACCACGACCATGATTATAACAACAACCACGACCATGATTATAATAACCACGACTAGGATTATATCACCCACGACCATGATTATAACAACCACGACCATGATTATAACAACCACGATCATGATTATAATAACCACAACCGTGATTATAACAACCACGACCATGATTATAACAACCACGACTATGTATAACAACCACGACTATGATCATAACAACCACGACCATAACAACCACGCCCATGATTATAACAACCAATTTAATTGGCGATCATAACAACCACGACTATGATCATAACAACCACGCCCATGATTACAACAACCACGACTATGATCATAACAACCACGACCATGATTTTAAGAACCACGACCATTATTATAACGACCACGACCATGATTATAACAACCACGACTGTGATTATAACAACCACGACTGTTATTATAACAACCACGCACCCATGATTATAACAACCACGACCATAATTATAACAACCACGACCATGATATAACAACCACGACCATAATTATAAAATCTTGCAAACTGGGTGCCACCGACTCGCCAACAAGCACCTAAGGGCCCACAATCACTTGTATAATAACTAGGTGGGGAAGCTCAAACTACAGGGCATTTCAAGACAGTGACATTGCAAAAAGTAAGGTTGACTGGGAGTGAATACACTGGTGTATTACAAGTTATTGATAATTTTTACAATGGTTGGGACTGGGCTGTTCTTTTAGCGATCAGTTCGTGCTCAGATGGGCTGGATGCGTTTGTGGTGTCGAACAGCAATTCTCAGGCGAGGGATCTCAGGTGGTAGTAGGAGCCGGTGTCGAGGATGGGCAGAAGCCCCAAATTTGCTGATGAGGTCGTGGTGATGGTCAGTGAGAGCCGAGAGGGTCAGTGTTGAGCACTCTTGATATGTGGAGTAGGAAGAGAGAATAATCTTACATGCCCTCTTTTGCACTTTTTCTAGGTGTTTACGTTGTGTGGCTTTTAGGGAGGAAGACCAGGTCGGGGAGGCATAGGGGAGCTTGGGAAGTATGAATGTATAGTAAACATTGAGGAGCTCGGGGTCAGGAACCTCGAGGAAATGAGTCGGCGGAGGAGGTGGAGACGGAAACTGGAGGATTTGACAACTTCACTGACGTGTGGTTTCAATTTAGTTTGTTGTCTATGGTGACGCCGAGGAGCTTAGTGGAATCTACCAACCTGGAGTGTGTTGGGACCTAGTAATGGAGGGGTGGGACAACGTTGGAGGAGAGGTTGATGTGTGTGTGTGTGTGTGGTGGGAACAGGATCATGTGTGTGTGTGTGTGTGTGTGTTAATGGAAGCGAGCCTCATGTGTGTGTGTGTGTGTGTAGTGGGAACAGGATCATGTGTGTGTGTGTGTGTGGTGGGAGAGAGCTCATGTATGTGTAATAATAATAATAATAATAATTAACGGTTTATTGAAAGAGCTTGGCAGCCAGAAGGCTGAAAATATACAGTTACATATTTGGGGAATGGGTTTCGAATTACAAATAATATACAAGTAAATATAAGTGACACAAATAAGACATATAATAACTAGATGGGGAAAAGCTCAAACTACAGTTCATTTCAACATAGTGACAGTGCAAGGAGTAGTGTTTACTGGGAGTGAATACACTGGTTTATTACAAGTTATTGATAATTTTTACAATGGTTGGGACTGGGCTGTTCTTATAGCGATCAGTTCGTGCACGTATGGGCTGGATGCGGTTGTGGTGTCGAACAGCAATTCTCGGACTAGGGATCTCAGGTGGTAGTAGGAGCCGGTGTCGAGGATGGTGTAGAAGCTTCTACCAAATTTGCAGATGAGGTCGTGGTGATGGTCAGTGAGAGTCGAAAGGGTCAGTGTGTTGAGCGCTTCTTGACATGTGGAGTCGGAAGGAGAGAATAATCTTGCATGCCCTCTTTTGCACTTTTTCTAGGTGTTTACGTTGTGTGGCATTTAGAGGAAGACCAGGTGGGGAGGCATAGGTGAGCTTGGGAAGTATGAATGTTGTGTAAACACTGAGGAGCTCGTGTGCAGGAACATTCCGAGGGACTGAGTCGACGGAGGTGGAGGAGACGGAACTGGAGGATTTGACAACTTCACTGACGTGTGGTTTCCAATTAGTTTGTTGTCTATGGTGACGCCGAGGAGCTTCGTGGAATCTACAACCTGGAGTGTGTTCGACCTAGAGTAATGGAAGGAGGTGGGACAATGTCGGAGGAGAGGTTGATGTGCATAACCATGGTCTTGGTATGGTTGATGGTGACATGGTTGTTGGTGGCCCAGTTTTGGAGACTGTTCAAAAATCCTGAAGGGCGGTATAGTTGGGAGCAGAATTGTTGGCGCTGATCCCAATGGTGGAGTCGTCGACATATTTCCAGTGAGCAGGGTTTCTCTTAGGCATCATTGATGAGCATAAGGTAGCAGAGTGGTCCCATCTTGGTGCCTTGGGACGCCACAGGTGAGTGACTGAAAGGTGGAGACAGCCCTCTGGAAAGGTACAGCTTGGCGTCGGTCACTGAGGAAGTCTGTAAGCCATGGTATAAGACTTCCGAAACCCGAGGTCAATAGCTTTGTTGATGATTATATTGTGGTCGACTAGGTCGAAACGCTTTAGTGAAATCAATGAAGGCGACAGCTACACGTTTTTCGTTTCTCGAGAGATGGCGGTATATGTAATCGAGAAAGCTGACAAGACAGTGAGTGGTGGAGGAAGTTTTCATGTTGCCAAATTGCTGAGGGTCACGACTCCTGCAATATCAGCATAAGCTCAGTCGAACACAAAACTTTCACAGATTAGGCTGGGTATTGGGGTGATTGCAATAGGTCGTAGCTGATTTGATGATTGGGGCTGGTTGACTTGGGCGCTGGTGATACATAAGAGGTCTTCCAGTCAGCTGGGCATCTGGCTTGACTGAGAAAAGCATTGATGATGGAGCATAGGGTTTAGCAAGCCCGGGAGAACTCCTTGAAAAGTTTCATTGGTAAGTCAATGGGGTGGTAGAGCGTTTTAATTTTAGTTTGTCCAGGCGTTTTGCTACTCAAATTCTTCTACTAAGTCAGTGGGAAGGGGGCTGGTAGGTAAGCAGGGAGAGTGGTTGTGTCAAGCCGGGGGCGTCTGGCATATAGCAGCGAAATGGTTATTTGTTTGCTCAGCTGCGTCAACATTAGTGAGATGGCTAAGAAGGAGGGGTGTGTCTTATTGTTTAGTCCACAGAGTTCTTTAAGCTACCATACCATTGACTGATGTTGGTCTGCTTCAGGTGTTGTAATTTGGTTGGGTAGTGGGACTTTTGCAGTGCGTATTTCGCGGATGACTCGGTTGCGAAGGGACCTGTAGCGGATGTGGTCATTGAGATGAAAGGCTCTGTCCTCTGTTGCATAAGTCTTGATCCGAGGTGTGTGTGTGTGTGTGTGTGTGTGTGTGTGTGTGTGTGTGTGTTGGGAGCGTGCTCATGTGTGTGTGTGAGTGGGAACAGGATCGTGTGTGTGTGTGTGGTGGGAGAGAGCTCATGTGTGTGTGTGTGTGTTGTGGGGAGCGAGCTCATGTGTGTGTGTGTGTTTAGTGATAGCGAGCCTCGTGTGTGTGTGTGTTTAGTTGAGCGAGCCTATGTGTGTGTGTGTGTTTAGTGGGGGCTGGCTCGTTGTGTGTGTTTAGTGTGGGCAGGCTCAGCATGTTTGTAGTGGGAGTGAGCTCATGTGTGTGTGTGGTGGGCAGGCTCGTGTGTGTGAGTTTAGTGGGGCAGGAGCTCGTGTGTGTGTGTGTTTAGTGGGGCAGGCTCGTGTGTGTGAGTTTAGTGGGGCAGGCTCTGTGTGTGTGTGTGTTTAGTGGGGCAGGCTCTGTGTGTGAGTTTAGTGGGAGGCAGGCTCGGTGTGGTGTGAGTTTAGTGGGGCAGGCTCGTGTGTGTGTGTGTGTTTGGTGGGGGCAGGCTCGTGTGTGTGAGGTTTAGTGGGAGCAGGCTGTGTGTGTGTGTGTGTTTAGTGGGAGCGAGGCTGGTGTGTGTGAGTTTAGTGGGAGCGACCGTGTGTGTGTGTGTGTGTGGGGCAGGCTCGTGTGTGTGAGTTAGTGGGAGCAGGCTCGTGTGTGAGTTTAGTGGGAGCAGGCTCATTGTTGTTTGGTGGGAGCAGGCTCGTGTGTGTGAAGGATTTAGTGGGGCAGAGCTCGTGTGGTGTGTGTTTAGTGGGGGCAGGAGCTCATGTGTGTGTGTGTTTAGTGGGGCAGGCCATGTGTGAGTTTAGTGGGAGCGATCTCGTGTGTGTGTTTAGTGGGAGCGAGCTCATGTCTGTGTGTTTAGTGAGTGAGTTCGTGTGTTGTGCTTAGTGTGAGCAGAGCTCATTTGTGTGTGTGTGTGTGTGTGTGTGTGTGTTTAGTGGGGGCAGACCGTGTGTGTGTGTGTGGGCAAGCTCATGTCTGTGTGTTTAGTGGGAGCAGGTTCGTGTGTGTGTGTGTGTGTGTTTAGTGGGAGCGAGCTCAGTGTGTGTGTGTGTGTGTGTGGGAGCGAGCTCATTTGTGTGTGTGTGTGTTTAGTGGGAGGGAGCACATGTGTGTGTGTGTGTTTGTGTGTAGTGGGAGCTCATTGTGTGTGGTTGGGCAGGTTCATGTGTGTGTGTGTGTGTGTGTGTGTGTGTGTATAGTGGGCGGCTCATTTTTGTGTGTTTAGTGGGAGGGGCTGTGTGTGTGTGTGTGTAGTGGAGCAGGCTCGTGTGTGTGTGTGTGGTGGGGCAGTTTTGTTGTGTGTGTTTATTGGGAGGGGAGCACGTTGTGTGTGTGTGTTTAGTGGACGACCTCATGTGTGGTGTTTAGTGGGGCAGGTTCGTGTGTGTGTGTGTGTGTTTAGTGGGAGGCACATGTGTGTGTGTGTGTGTGTTGAGTGGGGAGCGAGTTCATGTGTGTATTTTAGTGGAGGGTGAGCTCATGTGTGTTTAGTGGGAACAGTCATGTGTGTGTGTGTGTTTAGTGATAGCGGGTCATGTTAGTATGTGTGTGGTGGGGCAGGCTCATGTGTGTGTGTGTGTGTTTGGTGGGGGTGGCTCTGTGTGTGTGTGTGTTTAGTGGGAGTGAGCTCATGTGTGTGTGTGTGTTTAGTGGGGAGTGAGCTCGTGTGTGTGTGTGTGGGGGTGGCTCATGTGTGTGTGTGTGTTTGTGGGGCAGCTCATGTGTGTGTGTGTTTAGTGGGAGTGAGCTCATGTGTGTGTGTGTGTTTAGTGGGAGCGACCTTATGTGTGTGTGTGTGTTTAGTGGGAGTGAGCTCATGTGTGTGTGTGTGTGTGTTTAGTGGGGAGTGAGCTCGTGTGTGTGTGTGTTTAGTGGGAGCAGGCTTCAGCGTGTGTGTGTGTTTAGTTGGGCGAGCTCATGTGTGTGTGTGTGTTTTAGTGGGGAGTGAGCTCATGTGTGTGTGTGTGTTTAGTGGGGAGTGAGCTCGTGTGTGTGTGTATTTAAGTGGGGCAGGCTCGTGTGTGTGTGTTTAGTGGGAGTGAGCTCGTGTGTGTGTATTTAGTGGGGAGCGAGCTCATGTGTGTGTGTTTAGTGTGTGAGCTCATGTTTGTATGTGTGTAGTGGGAGCGAGCTCTGTGTGTGTGTGTTTTAGTGGGGGCAGGCTCATGTTAGTATGTGTGTAGTGGGGCGTGCTCATGTGTGTGTGTTTAGTGGGGCAGGCTCTGTGTGTGTTTGAGTGGGAGCAAGCTCGTGTGTGTGTGTGTTTAGTGATAGCGAGCTCGTGTTAGTATGTGTGTAGTGGGAGCGTGCTCATGTGTGTGTGTTTAGTGGGGAGCAGGCTCATGTGTGTGTGTTTAGTGGGGCGAGCTCGTGTGTGTGTGTGTGTTTAGTGATAGCAGGCTCATGTTAGTATGTGTGTGTAGTGGGAGCGTGCTCATGTGTGTGTGTTTAGTGGGGCGAAGCTCGTGTGTGTGTGTGTTTAGTGATAGCGGCTCGTGTTAGTATGTGTGTAGTGGGGCGTGCCATGTGTGTGTGTTTAGTGGGGCAGGCTCGTGTGTGTGTGTGTAGTGGGGCAGAGCTCGTGTGTGTTTTAGTGGGGCAGGCTCATGTGTGTGTGTGTGTGGTGGGCGAGCTCGTGTGTGTGTGTTTAGTGGGAGGCAGCTCGTGTGTGTGAAGGTTTAGTGGGGAGCAGCTCGTGTGTGTGTGTGTTTAGTAGGAGCAGGCTCGTGTGTGTGTGTGTGTTTAGTGGGGTGATCTCTGTGTGTGTGTTTAGTGGGAGCAGCTCGTGTGTGTGTTTGTTTAGTGGGAGCAGCTCGGTGTGTGTTTAGTGGGAGCGAGCTCATGTCTGTGTGTTTAGTGGGAGCGAGTTCGTGTGTGTGTGTGTTTAAGTGGGAGCGAGCTCGTGTGTGTGTGTGTGTGTGAGTGGGAGCGAGGCTCATTTTTGTGTGTGTTTTTAGTGGGAGGGAGCACATGTGTGTGTGTGTGTGTGTGTGGTGGGGCAGGCTCGTGTGTGTGTGGTGGGGGCAGGTTCGTGTGTGTGTTGTGTGTGTGTGTGTGTGTGGTGGGGCAGGCTCGTGTGTGTGTGTGTGTGTGTGAGTGGGGCAGGCTCATTTTGGTGTGTGTGTGTTTAGTGGGAGGGAGCACGTGTGTGTGTGTGTGTGTGTGTGTGTGTGTGTGTGTGTTTAGTGGGAACGACCTCATGTGTGTGTGTTTAGTGGGAGCGAGTTCGTGTGTGTGTGTGTGTGTGTGTTTAGTGGGAGGGAGCACATGTGTGTGTGTGTGTGTGTGTGTGTGTGTGTTTAGTGGGAGCAGCTCATGTGTGTATGTTTAGTGGGAGTGAGCTCATGTGTGTGTGTTTAGTGGAACAGCTCATGTCTGTGTGTTTAGTGGGAGTGAGTTCGTGTGTGTGTGTGTGTGTGTGTGTTTTAGTGGGGAGCAGGCTCTGTGTGTGTGTTTAGTGGGAACAGGCTCATGTCTGTGTGTTTAGTGGGAGCGAGTTCTTGTGTGTGTGTGTGTGTGTGTGTGTTTAGTGGGGCGAGCTCATGTGTGTGTGTTTAGTGGGAGCAGGCTCTGTGTGTGTGTTTAGTGGGAACAGGCTCATGTGTGTGTTTAGTGGGAGCAGGCTCATGTGAGTATGTTTAGTGGGGAGCGAGCTCATGTGTGTGTGTTTAGTGGGGAGCAGGCTCATGTGTGTGTGTTTAGTGGGGAACAGGCTCATGTGTGTGTGTTTAGTGGGAACAGGCTTATGTGGTGTAGTGGGAACAGGCTCATGTGTGTGTGTTTAGTGGGGAGCGAGCTCATGTGTGTGTGTTTAGTGGGGAGCGAGTTCGTGTGTGTGTGTGTTTAGTGGGGAGCAGGCTCATGTGTCTGTGTTTAGTGGGAGCGAGTTCAGTGTGTGTGTGTGTGTGTGTGTTTAGTGGGAGCAGGCTCATGTGAGTATGTTTAGTGGAACGAGCTCATGTGTGTGTGTGTTTAGTGGGAGCAGGCTCATGTGTGTGTTTAGTGAGCAAGCTCATGTGTGTGTGTTAGTGGGAGGCAGGCTCATGTGTGTGTGTGTGTGTGTGTGTGTGTTTAGTGGGAGCAAGCTCATGTGTGTGTGTGTGTGTTTAGTGGGGAGCAGGCTCAGGTCTGTGTTTAGTGGGGCAAGGTTCGTGTGTGTGTGTGTTTAGTGGGAGCAGAGCTCATGTGTGTGTGTGTGTGTGTGTGTTTGTAGTGGGGCAGGCTCATGTGTGTGTGTGTGTGTGTTTAGTGGGAACGAGCTCATGTCTGTGTGTTTAGTGGGGGCGAGTTCGTGTGTGTGTGTGTGTGTTTAGTGGGAGGCAGGCTCGTGTGTGTGTGTGTGTGTGTTTAGTGGGGCAGGCTCGTGTGTGTGTGTGTGTGTGTGTGTGTGTAGTGGGGCGAGCTCATTTTTTGTGTGTGTGTTTAGTGGGAGGGAGCACATGTGTGTGTGCGTGTGTGTGTGTGTGTGTGTGTGTGTGTATAGTGGGAGCGAGGCTCGTGTGTGTGTGTAGTGGGAGCAGCTCTGTGTGTGTGTGTGTGTAGTGGGGCAGGCTCATTTGTGTGTGTGTGTTTAGTGGGAGGAGCACGTGTGTGTGTGTGTGTGTGTAGTGGGAGCAGAGCTCATTTTGTGTGTGTGTGTTTAGTGGGAGGAGCACATGTGTGTGTGTGTGGTGGGGGCAGGCTCATTTGTGTGTGTGTTTAGTGGGAGGGAGCTCGTGTGTGTGTAGTGGGGCAGGCTTATTTTGTGTGTGTGTGTTTAGTGGGAGGGAGCACGTGTGTGTGTGTGTGTGTGTGTTTAGTGGGGGCAGGTTCGTGTGTGTGTGTGTTTAGTGGGAGGGAGCACATGTGTGTGTGTGTGTGTGTGTGTGTTTAGTGGGAGCAGGCTCATGTGTGTGTGTTTAGTGGGAGCGAGTTCGTGTGTGTGTGTGTGTTTAGTGGGGCAGGCTCATGTGTGTGTGTGTGTGTGTGTTTAGTGGGAGCAGGCTCGTGTGTGTGTGTGTGTGTGTGTGTGTGTGTGTGTGTGTGTTTGGGAACAGGCTCGTGTGTGTGTGTAGTGGGGCAGAGCTCATTTTGTGTGTGTGTGTGTGTGTTTAGTGGGAACAGGCTCATGTGTGTGTGTTTAGTGGGAGCAGGCTCATGTCTGTTTGTTTAGTGGAGGCGAGTTCGCGTGAGTGTGTGTGTTCAGTGGAACAGGCTCATTTTTGTGTGTGTGTGTGTGTGTGTGTGTTTAGTGGGAGCTTATGGTGGTGAAATATGTCTACTGTGGCACCATTATATCAGTGTTAGGTGCAATCACTGTTTGCTCCCTCATGCTTTCAGCTACCGCCGCTAGCTAGCCTCGTTGAAAAGGAAGCAACTTGCATAAGTTTTCCTCTGTCAGTACACATTCTTTTCACCATCAAGACTCCTGCTGTGCCTCCTCGTGACAACAAACAGAACCTGGGTGTCTCGTGGGCTAAGGCTGAACCAGCCGAGGATCTCGGAGTAGCAGTGGGTTCCAGAGGGATAGTGCCTTGGCCCACTGGCACGTGGACACGACCTGGCGCCTACCAACCATTGGTGCCTACCACCCAACCAATGACTTGAAATGCACATCTGATCTGATGCTGAATCTCTTCATCGATGTCGGAGGTGGTGGACAGGTGGGAGCCGAGATACCGAAAGTGGGTAACATTAGAGAGGGTAGTACCGTAAAGCTGGATGGATGGTGGAGGTGTGTCTGAACCAAGGGCAGGTTGAAAGAAAATCTGAGCCTTTCGTACATTAACCTCAAGGCCGAAGTGTGCATACGCATCTGTGTAGGTGTTCAGGATCCCTAGAGGTCGTGTTCAGTGTGAGCAGCAAGGGTGAGGTCGTTTGCATACTGAAGTTCAGTAATGGAAGTTGTCACTCCTTTGATCTTGCCTGGAGTCGTCTTATGTTGAAAAGACCCTTCATCCGGTACTTGATGTCACCTGCCGGCTAAAATGGCACTGGCACGAGTAAGGAAGGCAGTCATGAAAATGTGAAAGAGAGTTGGTGCCAGTATACATTATTTTAACCCCGTTTGGATGGGGAAGAACTCAGACTGGGTACCATTGTGCAGGACCCCGCCATCATGGAGTTGCCTCACAATGGCGATGAATTTTGGTGGGCAGCAAAAACGGCTGAGGTCCAGAGGTCTTCTCTGTTGACCGTGTCAAAGGCCTTGGTCAGGTCGATGAAAGCCATGTACAGGTCACAACGTTGTTCTCTGCACTTTTCCTGTATGTGGTGGGCAGCAAAGATCATGATAGTGGTGCCACGTGAAGGTAAAGCCATATTGAGATTCTGAGAGGAAGTTTTCTGCCTCAGGAAGAAGTCTGTTTAGGAGGACCCGGGTGATAATCTTACCAGCTACGGACAGCAGCGAGGTCCCACGGTAGTTGCTACAGTCTGACCTGTCACCCTTGTTCTTATAAATATTGACGATTGAGGCATCTTTAAGAGCTTGGGGTTCCCCTTTTCCCATATATTCTCCAGGAGAGAGTGGAGATGGCTGGTAAGCAGAGGTCTTCCTGCTTTATACACCTCGGCTGAAGTTCCATCAGGCCCTGAGGCTTTGTTATTTTTTCATCTGTTTGATGATGCAGCTACCTTACCCAGGGATGGAGGATAGCTATGGTGGGTCAGCTCTGGATGCTGAAGGACCTGCTGGTTAGTCAGGACATCCACATCAGTGTTTTGGTTGAGCAGTGAATGGTACTGGCTGAAGGAGGCCTTCATCGTCTTAATTGTGGAGTTACCATCGGATGAGCTGAGGGGGGCTGCACCACGAATGATTGGCCCATAAACAGTTTTAGTGGAATTGAAAAAAAAATCGCGCAGCTTGTGCTGATCTGCAATTTTTGTTTCAGCTTTATTTTTAAACCAGTCGTTCTTTTGGCGTATGTAGTTCGCACTGGGCTGCCACTTTCTTCTTGCGGAAGGTATCAGTTTTGGTCCAAGACTGAGGGTTGTTCTGCCATTGAGTTAAAGCAACTCGGTTATAATCGATGAGTTCATTGATTACCAGTTCATTTTCATCAAGCCAGTCCTGGTGTATTCTTTCGATCTGACCGAGGGTCTCTGCAGGTTTTTGTCATGACAGAGTCGAGAATATCCCATTTGGGACTGGAATTTGTGTTGTTTGCTGTTGTGTTTATCAGCCCATGTTTGAGCTGTTCTCTGAAAGCATGTGCTATTACTGGATCCTCCAGATGCTTAGTGTTAGTTACAACCTCTTCTGGAGGCTTGCTGCCTCTGCTGTTTTGGGGCGACGTGAAGTGAGAGCTTGGCTCTGATGAGCCGATGGTCAGTCCATGATGGTCTGAGCCACGCATGGCACGGCTGGTGAGGACATCTCCGCGATCTCTTTCGCTGACAATGATGTAGTCTATGAGATGCCAGTGTTTGGATTGTGGGTGTTGCCACAAACCCTTGAACTTGTGGGCCTGCCTAAGCAAGGTATTGGTGATAGTGAGGTTGTGTGCAGCACACTTGCTGAGGAGGAGTAGACAGTTGGGATTAGACTTGCCTAGTCCATTTCTCCCTATAGTTCCCTGCCAAATGTCAGCACAACCTTGTTTTCTCTGGGGATAGAGGTGAGCACTCTGTCGAGGTCAGCGTAAAAGGCCTCCTTGATGTCATCCTCTCCATCCTGCCGTATGCACTGATGAAGGCATGACATGAGTGATTCAGTGGGACTCGAAGCGTCATGAGGCGCTCATTGATCCCAATAGGCATTTTAGCCAGCCTGTGTAGGATCTGTTGACGGATAGCAAAGCCAACTCCACCAAATGCGGTTTCTCTCCACAGCAGACTTACCCTTCCAGAAAAAGGTATAGCCAGACCCCTGTTCTGTGAGTTGGCCCTCATCTGGGAGTCGGGACTCGCTGCTATGTCGATGTTATACCTAGCCAGTTCTTTTGCCACAAGGGCGGGTCTTCTTTCAGGATGCTCATTTGTGCCTATATCAAGAAGGGTCCTGACATTCCATGCAGGTACCATAAGAGGTTGTAAAGTTTGTTTTTTGTTTGGATCTGTGATTTTGACTGTGTTTTCGACCCTAAAGATGACCTTACTGGGGGCGGTTGCCCAGTCAGGTTGGATTTTTTAGCCAGGCTATGTTTAGGGCACTTTTCTGCCCCTCCCCATGTGGGATAAGCAGAGTGACTCCCCTAAAGGGTGTGTGTGGGAGTGGCTTGGGTGTGTTGGGGTGTGGGAGTGGCTGGTATGTGTTTGGGGTGTGGCAGTGGCTGGTGTGTGTTTCGGGGTGTAGGAGTGGATGGTGTGTGTTTGGATGTGTGGGAGTGGCTGGTGTGTGTTTGGGGGTGTGGGAGTGGCTGGTGTGTGTTTGGGTGTATCCATGATATATGTAAACACCACGGTGGTCCTTGTCACTGGCACTTTGAAGGTGACCGACAAAGTGCCCACTGTCTGGTATTACACTGTTGTGTTTGTGTTTTCTTGGGATGCACCATCGGAACACTGTTTGGTAATCAATCATTGCACTGAGCACTTGAATTTTTTGCTGAATAACTCCCGGTGTAATAAGGCTGGTAGGGCGTTGGGATATATCAGGAGGGGGCAGGGCGAAACAGACTCGGCCTGGCTGACAAAACCCAGAGCGCCTCCACGGCACGTCTTGTCTCACTTATGGTTGACAAATGTGTATGTATGTATGTAGTGTGATTACATACCCCCTTTCACTCCCACCCTCTCGCCCGGATAACCAGTAACATAGGTACAGTTGCGGTCAAAAGTCCTGTCGTCTTTCCTACTGCCACGAACAACAAGATTCAGACTGTGAACCCAAAGCAGGAGTCAGTGATGCATTATTCTGTCCACGGAGGCTTCGGGTTAACGAGTCTGAATCTTGGGATGATGGAGCAGCAAGAGACAACAGGACTTTGACTAAAATAGAACAAAAACATCCTCTTGGGGCAGTGAACATGTTGCTCGACCTCCGATTCTTTACGTTCGAGTTATTTGTTGTAAAATTTGTTGTAGAATTTGTTGATGGAAAATTTGTTGTTGTTTGTGTGTACTGAGCCTTACACCTCGGCCAGAATATATCGCGGGAGTTGCATCAAGGGTAGAAATTTTGTTGGTGAGAGTGAGTGAGTGAGTATACTGTACATTGATACCGGAACCTCCTCGACGTGGTGATCCCAGCTAAGTATGAGGCGCCAGTTTATCTAATATTTGACCTAAAACTATCATTTGTTTTATTTCTACCTTGTAATCAATTCACCCAGTAAGAAATAAATAACCCCAGAAGGCTTTTAATAACGAGCGATAAGCTTCTTCTATAGATGTTGTATATTAGAAGAATAAAAGTTTGTGTATTTGTTGAAGTGGCAATGAGTACGGTGTCAGCTCCCGTGGGTTGAGTCCTTTCAGTGTAAATATAAACGTGGTAGGGTGCAGCGGCGCGTCTCGCTCGTTCCTCTGTTGTTGTAAAGAGCGAGGAGTGCCGGGACTAGTGGTAGTGGTGTACCTCCTGATGGTGTTGGTGTGAGACAAGAGGCCACGTAGTGACAGAGAGAGGTAAGTGGAAAAGGTGATGAGGTTGGTGGTAATTTATTATACTGTACCGGTAGTGTGTCTGTTGGTAGTCACGGATGCTAAGGAAAACAGCTGTCCTGTTACATTCATACATACAGTACAAACATACATACAATAAATACATGCATGCATACAAAACATAGATACATATAATACTTACATACATGCATACAATACGTACGTACATACATACATACATACATACATACATAAGGTAGTAGGTATTAGACAGATACCAAACAGGGAGAGTACCTACTGGGAAGATATTGGAAGCATAATGTGTTGTCTAATGGTAGACCCTGCTGCCATATGGCATCACGAAAATTGTGACCAAGTCCCAAGTTTGCTGATCTGACTTTCTGCCTCATTTACACACATGGGTTACCTTAGCTTTAGTATACAGTAGGTTAATTTAACGTTAGGGTGCTTAATCTTTAGGTAAAATAAGCTGGGGTGGGATAATCTTAATGGGATCTCACTAAGTGTCACAGTGTAGCATTTGTACCATTATCCAGGGATCATAGAGAACGATGGTAATGAACACCGTCTGTACATATTTGGTGCAGCAAAATCACGTGTGTGTGTGTGTGTGTGTGTGTGTGTGTGTGTGTGTGTGTGTGTGTGTGTGTGTGTGTGTGTGTGTGTGTGTGTGTGTGTGTGTGTGTGTGTGTGTGTGTGTGTGTGTGTGTGTGTGTGTGTGTGTGTGTGTGTGTGTGTGTGTGTGTGTGTGTGTGTGTGTGTGTGTGTGTGTGTGTGTGTGTGTGTGTGTGTGTGTGT
>NW_024743471.1:0-63879 GCF_018991925.1 Homarus americanus
CCTCTTGGGTAAGTTGCCCGCTCACGCGTCAATCTCATGTCTTACTCATAGACAGTGGAAAGTTACAGGGTGGTGAATCTGAATATAATATCAGATGTATTGACCCATTTATATAATACGTTCTGTTGATGAGACCGGGGCCTATTACACCAAGAAACGGGGTGTGAGGTGCGGGCACCCCTTCACATGACCCGGGGTGTGAGGGCCGGGCACCCATTCAGTGCCATGAATCGGGGTGTGAGGGACGGGCACCCCGTCAGCACCATGACGCGGGGTGTGAGGGCTGGGCATGATTTCAGTACCATGAATCGGGGTGTGAGGGCAGGGCACCCCTCTAGCACCATGACCCTGGGTATGAGGGCCGGGAACCCCTTCAGTGCTATGACCCGGGGTGTGAGGGCCCATCACTCCTTCAGTGCCATGACCCGGGATGTGAGGGCCGGGCAACCCTTCAGCACTATGACCCGGGGTGTGAGGGCCGGGATCGATTTCAGTGCCAAGAATCGGGGTGTGAGGTCCGGGCACCCCTCAAGCACCATGACCCAGGGTATGAGGGCTGGGCACCCCTTTAATGACATGACCCGAGGTGTGTGGTCCGGGCCCCCTTTCAGTGCCATGAACCGGGGTGTGAGGGACGGGCACCCGTTTAGGTCTATAACCAGGGGTGTGAGGGCCGGGCACACCTTCAGTGCCATGGCCAGGGGTGTGACGGCTGGGCACCGATTCAGTGCCATGACCCGGGATGTGAGGGCCGGGCACCCCTTCAGTGACATGACTAGGGGCGTCAGGGCCGGGCACCCCTTCAGTGCCATGAGCCGGGTGTGGCTGCACTCCTTCAAAGTGCGAAACGGGGTGTGTGGCTGCACCCTCAGCACTGGCGACCGGGGGTGTGAGGGTGAGGGCCGGGCACCCTTTCAGTGCCATGAAACGGGATGTGAGGGCTGGGCACCCCTTCAGTGACATGAAACGGGGTGTGAGGGCCGGGATCGATTTTAGTTCCATGAATCGGGGTGTGAGGGCCGGGCATCCTTCCAGCATCGTGACCCGGGGTATGAGGGCCGGGCACCCCTTCAGTGCTATGACCCAGAGTGTGAGGGCCGGGCACCCTTTCACTGACTTGACCCGGGGTGTGAGGGCCGGGCACCCCTTCAGTGCCATGTCCATGGGTGTGACGGCCGGGCACCGCTTCAGTGCCATGACCTGGGGTGTGAGGGCCGGGAACCCCTTCAGTGACATGACCCGGGGCGTAAGGGCAGGGCACCCCTTCAGTGCCATGAAACGGGGTGTGAGGGCCGGGCTCGTTTTTAGTTCCATGAATCGGGGTGTGAGGGCCGGGCATCCCTCCAGCACCATGACCAGGGGTATGAGGGCGGGGCACCCCTTCAGTGCTATGACCCGGGGTGTGAGGGCCGGGCACCTTCAGATGCTATGACCCCGGGGTGTGAGGGCCGGGCACCCTTTCACTGACACATGACCGGGGTGTGAGGGCCGGGCACCCCTTCAGTGCCATGACCCGGAGTGTGTGGGCCGGGCACCCTTTCAGTGCCATGACCCGGGGTGTGAGGGCCGGTGCCTCCTTCTGTGCCATGACCCGGGGTGTGAGGGCCGGGCACCCCTTCAGCACCATGACCCGTGGTGTGTTTGCCGGGTACCCTTTCAGTGCCATGACCCGGCGTGTGAGGGCTGGGCACCCGTTTAGGTCTATAACCAGGGGTGTGAGGGCCGGGCACACCTTCAGTGCCATGGCCAGGGGTGTGACGGCCGAGAACCGCTTCAGTGCCATAACCCGGGGTGTGACGGCCGGGCACCCTTTCTGCTCCATGACCCGTGGTGTGAGGGCCGGGAACCGATTCAACTCCATGACCTGGGGTGTGAGGGCCGGGCACCCTTTTAGGTCCATGACCCGGGGTGTGAGGGCCGTGCACCCCTTCAGCTCCATGACCCGGTATGTGAGGGCTGGGCATCCCTCCAGCACCATGGCCCGGGGTGTGAGGGCCGGGCACCCCTTCAGTGTCTTGAACCGGGGTGTCCTGGCCGGACACCCCTCCAGAACCATGGCCCGTGGTGTGAGGGCCGGGCACCCTTTCAGTACCATGAATCGGGGTGTAGGGCCGGGCACCACATTAGGTACATGACCAGGGGTGTGAGGGCCGGGCACCTCATCAGTGCCATGACCCGGGCTGTGAGGGCCGGGCACCCCTTCAGTGACATGACCAGGAGTGTGAGGGCCTGGCACCCCTTCAGTGCCATGGCCAAGGTGTGTTGCAGGTACCCTTTCAGATTCATGACCGAGGTGTGAGGACGGGCACCCGTTTGGAGTCTAACCAGGGGTGTGAGGGCCAGGCACACCTTCCAGTGCCATGGCCAGGTGTGTGAGGCCGGGCACCCCTTCAGTGACATGACCCGGAGGTGTGAGGCCGGGCACCCCTTCACATGACCCGGGGTGTAGGGCCGGGCACCACTTTAGGTACATGACCAGGGGTGCGAGGGCCGGGCACCTCATCAATGCCATGACCCGGGGTGTGAGGGCCAGGCACACCTTCAGTGCCATTGCCAGGGGTGTGTTTGCCGGGTACCCTTTCAGTGCCATGACCCGGGGTGTGAGGGCCGGGCACCCGTTTAGGTCTATAACCAGGGGTGAGAGGGCCGGGCACACCTTCAGTGCCATGGCTAGAGGTGTGACGGCCGGGCACCCCTTCAGTGACATGACCCGGGGTGTGAGGGCCGGGCACTATTTCAGGGCTATGAAATGGGGTGTGAAGGCCGGGCAACCCTACAGTGCTGTGAACCGGGGTGTGAGGGCCGGGCACCCCTTCTCATGACCCGGGGTGTGAGGGCCGGGCACCCTTTCAGTGCCATGACCCGGGATGTGAGGCCGGGCAACCCTTCAGCTTGCACCCCTTGACCCCGGGGTGTGAGGGCGAGGCTCGATTTCAGTGGTGGGAATCGGGGGTGTGGTCTGGGCACCCCTCAACATACCGCGGCCCCAGCCCAGGGTATATGTGAGGGCGGGCACCCCTTGTGAAGCATAACCCGTGGTGTGTGGTCAGGCCTTTCAGTGCCATGAACCGTATTATTGGTGTGGGGGCGGGCACCCGTTTGGAGTCTATAACCAGGGGTGTGTGAGGCCAGGCACACCTTCAGTGCCATGGCCAGGGTGTGTGACAACTGGGCACCCAACTTCAGTGCCATGACAGCAGGATGTGAGGGCTGACACCCCTTCAGTGACATGACAGGGGCGTCAGGGCGGGCACCCTTTCAGTGCCATGAGCCGGGCGTGAGGGCCGGAGCACTCGCTCAGTGCCATGAAGGAAAAACGTGGTGTGAAGGCCGGGCATCCTTACAGTGCTATGAACCGGGGTGTGATGGCCGGGCACTCCTTCAGCTCCATGCCCCGTGGTGTGAGCGCCTGGAACCGCTTCAACCCCATGGCCTGGGGTGTGAGGGCCGGGCACCCCTTTAGGTCCATGACCCGGGGTATGAGGGCCGTGCACCGCTTCAGTGACATGACCCGGGGTGTGAGGGCCAGGCACCCCTTTAGTGACATGTCCCGGGGTGTGAGGGCCGGGTACCCTTTCAGTGCCATGAAACGGGGTGTGAGGGCTGGGCACCCCTTCAGTGCCATGAAACGGGGTGTGAGGGCAGGGCACCCCTTCAATGCCATGAAACGGGGTGTGAGGGCCGGGTTCGATTTTAGTTCCATGAATCGGGGTGTGAGGGCCGGGCATCCTTCCAGCACCATGACTCGGGGTGTGAGGGCCGGGCACCCTTTCACTGACATGACCCGGGGTGTGAGGGCCGGGCACCCCTTCAAGGCATGAGCCGAGGTGTGTGGGCGGGCACCCTTTCGCGGCATGACCCGGGTGTGAGGGCCAGGCACACCTTCAGTGCATGACCCGGGGTGTGAGGGCCAGTGACTCCTTCATTGCCATAACCCGGGGTGTGAGGGCCGGAGCACCCCTTCAGCACCACTTGTGACCGTGAATTATGTTGCGGGTAGTACCCTTTCAGTGCCATGACCCGAAGGGTGTGAGGCCGGGCACCCGCTTGATGCTATGACCCGGGGTGGCCCGAGGCCGGTACCTTCACTGACATGACCCGAGGTGTGAGGGCCGAGCACCCCTTCCAAAGACATGACCCGGGTGTGTGGGCGGGGCACCCTTTCAGTGCCATGACCCGGGGTGTGAGGCCGGTGACTCCTTCAAGTGCCATGACCCGGGGTGTGAGGGCCAGGCACCCCTTCAGCACCACTTGACCTAGGTGTGTTTGCCGGAGTACCCTTTCAGTGCCATGACCCGGGGTGTGAGGGCCGGGCTCCCGTTTAGGTCTATAACCAGGGGTGTGTGGGCCGGGCACACCTTCAGTGCCATGGCCAGGGGTGTGACGGCCTTGAACCGCTTCAGTGCCATAACCCGGGGTGTGACGGCCGGGCACCCTTTCTGCTCCATGACCCGTGGTGTGAGGGCCGGGAACCGATTCAACTCCATGACCTGGGGTGTGAGGGCCGGGCACCCTTTTAGGTCCATGACCCGGTGTGTGAGGGCCGTGCACCCCTTCAGCTCCATGACCTGGTATGTGAGGGCTGGGCATCCCTCTAGCACCATGGCCCGGGGTGTGAGGGCCGGGCACCCCTCCAGCACCATGGCCCGGGGTGTGAGGGCCGGGCACCCCTTCAGTGTCATGAACCGGGGTGTCCTGGCTGGACACCCCTCTAGAACCATGGCCCGTGGTGTGAGGGCCGGGCACCCTTTCAGTACCATGAATCGGGGTGTAGGGCCGGGCACCACTTTAGGTACATGACCAGGGGTGTGAGGGCCGGGCACCTCATCAGTGCCATGACCCGGGCTGTGAGGGCCGGGCACTCCTTCAGTGACATGACCAGGAGTGTGAGGGCCTGGCACCCCTTCAGTGCCATGGCCAAGGGTGTGTTTGCCGGGTACCCTTTCAGTTTCATGACCCGAGGTGTGAGGACCGGGCACCCGTTTAGGTCTATAACCAGGGGTGTGAGGGCCGGGCACACCTTCAGTGCCATGGCCAGGTGTGTGACGGCCGGGCACCCCTTCAGCGACATGACCCGGGGTGTGAGGGCCGGGCACCCCTTCACATGACCCGGGGTGTAGGGCCGGGCACCACTTTAGGTACATGACCAGGGGTGCGAGGGCCGGGCACCTCATCAATGCCATGACCCGGGGTGTGAGGGCCAGGCACACCTTCAGTGCCATGGCCAGGGGTGTGTTTGCCGGTTACCCTTTCAGTGCCATGACCCAGGGTGTGAGGGCCGGGCACCCGTTTAGGTCTATAACCAGGGGTGTGAGGGCCGGGCACACCTTCAGTGCCATGGCTAGGGGTGTGACGGCCGGGCACCCCTTCAGTGACATGACCCGGGGTGTGAGGGCCGGGCACTATTTCAGTGCCATGAAATGGGGTGTGAAGGCCTGGCAACCCTACAGTGCTGTGAACCGGGGTGTGAGGGCCGGGCACCCCTTCTCATGACCCGGGTGTGAGGGCCGGGCACCCCTTCAGTGCCATGACCCGGGATGTGAGGGCCGGGCAACCCTTCAGCACTATGACCCGGGGTGTGAGGGCCGGGCTCGATTTCAGTGCCAAGAATCGGGGTGTGAGGTCTGGGCACCCCTCAAGCACCATGACCCAGGGTATGAGGGCCGGGCACCCCTTTAATGACATAACCCGTGGTGTGTGGTCCGGGCCCCCTTTCAGTGCCATGAACCGTGGTGTGGGGGACGGGCACCCGTTTAGGTCTATAACCAGGGGTGTGAGGGCCAGGCACACCTTCAGTGCCATGGCCAGGGGTGTGACGGCTGGGCACCGCTTCAGTGCCATGACCCGGGATGTGAGGGCCGGGCACCCCTTCAGTGACATGACAAGGGGCGTCAGGGCCGGGCACCCTTTCAGTGCCATGAGCCGGGGCGTGAGGGCCGGGCACTCCTTCAGTGCCATGAAACGTGGTGTGAGGGCCGTCACTCCTTCCATTGCCATGACCGGGATGTGAGGGCCGGGCAACCCTTCAACACTATGACCAGGGTGTGAGGGCGGGATCGATTTCAGTGCCAGAATCAGGGGTGTGAGGTCAGGCACCCTCAAGCACCATGACCAAGGGGTATGAGGCCAGGCACCCCTTTAATGACATGACCCGGAGGTGTGTGGTCCGGGCCCTTTCCAGTGCCTGCATGAACGGGGTGTGAGGGACAGGCACCCGTTTGGGTCTATAACCAGGGGTGTGAACGGGCACCTTCAGTGCCACTGGCCAGGGGTGTGATGGCCGGGCACCTCTTCAGCTCCATGCCCCGTGGTGTGAGCGCCGGGAACCGCTTCAACCCCATGGCTTGGGGTGTGAGGGCCGGGCACCCCTTTAGGTCCATGAGCCGGGGTATGAGGGCCGTGCACCGCTTCAGTGACATGACCCGGGGTGTGAGGGCCAGGCACCCCTTTAGTGACATGTCCCGGGGTGTGAGGGCCGGGCACCCTTTCAGTGCCATGAAACGGGATGTGAGGGCTGGGCACCCCTTCAGTGCCATGAAACGGGGTGTGAGGGCCGGGATCGATTTTAGTTCCATGAATCGGGGTGTGAGGGCCGGGCATCCTTCCAGCACCATGACCCGGGGTATGAGGGCCGAACACCCCTTCAGTGCTATGACCCAGAGTGTGAGGGCCGGGCACCCTTTCACTGACTTGACCCGGGGTGTGAGGGCCGGGCACCCCTTCAGTGCCATGTCCAGGGGTGTGACGGCCGGGCACCGCTTCAGTGCCATGACCTGGGGTGTGAGGGCCGGGAACCCCTTCGGTGCCATGACCAGGGTGTGAGCCTGGCACCTTCAATGCCATGGCCAGGGTGTGTTGCCAGGTACCACTGGTCTGTGACAGGGTGTGAGGGCCGGGCTCGATTTTAGTTCCATGAATCGGGGTGTGAGGGCCGGGCATCCCTCCAGCACCATGACCAGGGGTATGAGGGCCGGGCACCCCTTCAGTGCTATGACCCGATGTGTGAGGGCCGGGCACCCTTTCACTGACATGACCCGGGGTGTGAGGGCCGGGCACCCCTTCAGAGACATGACCCAGAGTGTGTGGGCCGGGCACCCTTTCAGTGCCATGACCCGGGGTGTGAGGGTCGGTGACTCCTTCAGTGCCATGACCCGGGGTGTGAGGGCTGGGCACCCCTTCAGCACCATGACCCGGGGTGTGTTTGCCGGGTACCCTTTCAGTGCCATGACCCGGGGTATGAGGGCCGGGCACCCGTTTAGGTCTATAACCAGGGGTGTGAGGGCCGGGCACACCTTCAGTGCCATGTCCAGGGGTGTGACGGCCGGGCACCGCTTCAGTGCCATGACCTGGGGTGTGAGGGCCAGGCACCCTTTCTGCTCCATGACCCGTGGTGTGAGGCCCGTGCACCCCTTCAGCTCCATGACCCGGTATGCTTGAGGCTGGGCATCCCTCCAGCACCATGGCCCGGGGTGTGGCGAGAGCCAGGCACCCCTTCAGTGTCTTGAACCGGGGGTGTCCTGGCGGACACCTTGAACCATAGCCCGTGGTGTGAGGCGGGCACCCTTCAGTACCATGAATAAGGTGTAGGGCGGGCACCATTAGGTACACATAACCCGGGGTGTGACGGCCGGGCACCCTTTCTGCTCCATGACCCGTGGTGTGAGGGCCGGGAACCGATTCAACTCCATGACCTGGGGTGTGAGGGCCGGGCACCCTTTTAGGTTCATGACCCGGGGTGTGAGGCCGTTCACCCCTTCAGTGACATGACCCGGGGTGTGATGTCCGGGCACCCCTTCAGCTCCATGACCCGGTATGTGAGGGCTGGGCATCCCTCCAGCAGCATGGGCCGGTGGAGTGAGGGCCGGGCACCCCTTCAGTGTCATGAACCGGGGTGTCCTGGCCGGACACCCCTCCAGAACCATGGCCCGTGGTGTGAGGGCCGGGCACCCTTTCAGTACCATGAATCGGGGTGTAGGGCCGGGCACCACTTTAGGTACATGACCAGGGGTGTGAGGGCCGGGCACCTCATCAGTGCCATGACCCGGGCTGTGAGGGCTGGGCACCCCTTCAGTGACATGACCAGGAGTGTGAGGGCCTGGCACCCCTTCAGTGCCATGGCCAAGGGTGTGTTTGCCGGGTACCCTTTCAGTTTCATGACCCGAGGTGTGAGGACCGGGCACCCGTTTAGGTCTATAACCAGGGGTGTGAGGGCCGGGCACACCTTCAGTGCCATGGCCAGGGGTGTGACGGCCGAGCACCCCTTCAGTGACATGACCCGGGGTGTGAGAGCCGGGCACCCCTTCACATGACCCGGGGTTAGGGACGGGCACCACTTTAGGTACATGACCAGGGGTGCGAGGGCCGGGCACCTCATCAATGCCATGACCCGGGGTGTGAGGGCCAGGCACACCTTCAGTGCCATGGCCAGGGGTGTGTTTGCCGGGTACCCTTTCAGTGCCATGACCCGGGGTGTGAGGGCCGGGCACCCGTTTAGGTCTATAACCAGGGGTGTGAGGGCCGGGCACAACTTCAGTGCCATAGCTAGGGGTGGCCGGCCAGGCACCCTTCAGTGTTATGACCCGGGGTGTGAGGCCGGGCACTATTTCAGTGCCATGAGAGAAATGGGGTGTGAGCCAGGCAACCCTACAGTGCTGTAGACGGGGTGTGAGGGCGGGCACCCCTTCTCGCATGACCCGGGGTGTGAGGGCCCATCACTCCTTCAGTGCCATGACCCAGGATGTGAGGGCCGGGCAACCCTTCAGCACTATGACCCGGGGTGTGAGGGCCGGGCTCGATTTCAGTGCCAAGATTCGGGGTGTGAGGTCCGGGCACCCCTCAAACACCATGACCCAGGGTATGAGGGCCGGGCACCCCTTCAATGACATGACCTGGGGTGTGTGGGCCGGGCCCCCTTTCAGTGCCATGAACCGGGATGTGAGGGCCGGGCACCCGTTTAGGTCTATAACCAGGGGTGTGAGGGCCCGGCACCCTTTGAGTGCCTTGAATCGGGGTGTGATGGCCGGGCACCCCTTCAGTGCTGCGGCCAGGATGTGAGGGCGGGCACCCCTTCAGTGACATGACAAGGGGCGTCAGGGCCGGGCACCCCTTCAGTGCCATGAGCCGGGGCGTGAGGGCCGGGCACCCCTCCAGCATCATGGCCCGGGGTGTGAGGGCCGGGCACACCTTCAGTTTCATGAACCGGGGTGTCCTGGCCGGACACCCCTCCAGAACCATGGCCCGTGGTGTGAGGGCCGGGCACCCTTTCAGTACCATGAATCGGGGTGTAGGGCCGGGCACCACTTTAGGTACATGACCAGGGAATTGGCCAATGGGCGGGCACACCTTCAGTGCCATGGCCAGGGGTGTGACGGCCTTGAACCGCTTCAGTGCCATAACCCGGGGTGTGACGGCCGGGCACCCTTTCTGCTCCATGACCCGTGGTGTGAGGGCCAGGAACCGATTCAACTCCATGACCTGGGGTGTGAGGGCCGGGCACCCTTTTAGGTCCATGACCCGGTGTGTGAGGGCCGTGCACCCCTTCAGCTCCTTGACCCGGTATGTGAGGGCTGGGCATCCCTCTAGCACCATGGTCCGGGGTGTGAGGGCCGGGCACCCCTCCAGCACCATGGCCCGGGGTGTGAGGGCCGGGCACCCCTTCAGTGTCATGAACCGGGGTGTCCTGGCCGGACACCCCTCTAGAACCATGGCCCATGGTGTGAGGGCCGGGCACCCTTTCAGTACCATGAATCGGGGTGTAGGGCCGGGCACCACTTTAGGTACATGACCAGGGGTGTGAGGGCCGGGCACCTCATCAGTGCCATGACCCGGGCTGTGAGGGCCGGGCACCCCTTCAGTGACATGACCAGGAGTGTGAGGGCCTGGCACCCCTTCAGTGCCATGGGCAAGGGTGTGTTTGCCGGGTACCCTTTCAGTTTCATCACCCGAGGTGTGAGGACCGGGCACCCGTTTAGGTCTATAACCAGGGGTGTGAGGGCCGGGCACACCTTCAGTGCCATGGCCAGGTGTGTGACGGCCGGGCACCCCTTCAGTGACATGACCCGGGGTGTGAGGGCCGGGCACCCCTTCACATGACCCGGGGTGTAGAGCCGGGCACCACTTTAGGTACATGACCAGGGGTGCGAGGGCCGGGCACCTCATCAATGCCATGACCCGGGGTGTGAGGGCCAGGCACACCTTCAGTGCCATGGCCAGGGGTGTGTTTGCCGGGTACCCTTTCAGTGCCATGACCCGGGGTGTGAGCCGGGCACCCGTTTAGGTCTATAACCAGGGTGTGAGGGCCAGGCACGCTTCAGTGCTGTAGCTGGGGAATGTGACAGCCCATTTTCCCTTCAGTGACATGACCAGGGGTGTGAGGGCCAGGCACACCATCAGTGCCATGAAATGGGGTGTGAAGGCCGGGCAACCCTACAGTGCTGTGAACCGGGGTGTGAGGGCCGGGCACCCCTTCTCATGACCCGGGGTGTGAGGGCCGGGCACCCCTTCAGTGCCATTACCCGGGATGTGAGGGCCGGGCAACCCTTCAGCACTATGACCCGGGGTGTGAGGGCCGGGCTCGATTACAGTGCCAAGAATCGGGGTGTGAGGTCCGGGCACCCCTCAAGCACCATGACCCAGGGTATGAGGGCCGGGCACCCCTTTAATGACATGACCCGTGGTGTGTGGTCCGGGCCCCCTTTCAATGCCATGAACCGTGGTGTGGGGGACGGGCACCCGTTTAGGTCTATAACCAGGGGTGTGAGGGCCGGGCACACCTTCAGTGCCATGGCCAGGGGTGTGACGGCTGGGCACCGCTTCAGTGCCATGACCCGGGAGGTGAGGGCCGGGCACCCCTTCAGTGACATGACAAGGGGCGTCAGGGCCGGGCACCCCTTCAGTGCCATGAGCCGGGGCGTGAGGGCCGGGCACCCCTCCAGCACCATGGCCCGGGGTGTGAGGGCCGGGCACCCCTTCAGTGTCATGAACCGGGGTGTCCTGGCCGGACACCCCTCCAGAACCATGGCCCGTGGTGTGAGGGCCGGGCACCCTTTCAGTACCATGAATCGGGGTGTAGGGCCGGGCACCACTTGGGTACATGACCAGGGGTGTGAGGCGGGCACCTCATCAGTGCCATGACCAGGCTGTGAGGGCGGAACCTCCAGTAGCATGACCAGGAGGTGTGAGGGCCTGGCACCCCTTCAGTGCCATGGGCAGGGTGTGTTGCGGGTACCCTTTCCAGTTTCATGACCGGTGTGAGGACGGAGCACCCGTTTGGAGTCTATAACCAGGGGTGTGAGGGCCGGGCACACCTTCAGTGCCATGGCCAGGTGTGTGACGGCCGGGCACCCCTTCAGTGACATGACCCGGGGTGTGAGGGCCGGGCACCCCTTCACATGACCCGGGATGTTGGGCCGGGCACCACTTTAGGTACATGACCAGGGGTGCGAGGGCCGGGCACCTCATCAATGCCATGACCCGGGGTGTGAGGGCCAGGCACACCTTCAGTGCCATGGCCAGGGATGTGTTTGCCGGTTACCCTTTCAGTGCCATGACCCAGGGTGTGAGGGCCGGGCACCCGTTTAGGTCTATAACCAGGGGTGTGAGGGCCGGGCACACCTTCAGTGCCATGGCTAGGGGTGTGACGGCCGGGCACCCCTTCAGTGACATGACCAGGGGTGTGAAGGCCGGGCACGATTTCAGTGCCATGAAATGGGGTGTGAAGGCCGGGCAACCCTACAGTGCTTTGAACCGGGGTGTGAGGGCCACGCACCCCTTCACATGACCCGGGGTGTGAGGGCCAGGCACCCCTTCAGTGCCATGACCCGGGATGTGAGGGCCGTGCAACCCTTCAGCACTATGACCCGGGGTGTGAGGGCCGGGCTCGATTACAGTGCCAAGAATCGGGGTGTGAGGTCCGGGCACCCCTCAAGCACCATGACCCAGGGTATGAGGGCCGGGCACCCCTTCAATGACATGACCCGGGGTGTGTGGGCCGGGTCCCCTTTCAGTGCCATGAACCGGGATGTGAGGGCCGGGCACCCGTTTAGGTCTATAACCAGGGGTTTGAGGGCCGGGCACACCTTCAGTGCCATGGCCAGGGGTGTAACGACCGGGCACCGCTTCAGTGCCATGACCCGGGGTGTGAGGGCCTTTGCACCCCTTCGGTGACATGAACCAGGGTGTGAGGGCCGGGCACACCTTCACATGACACGGGGTGTGAGGGCCGGGCACCTTTTCAGTACCATGACCCGGGGTGTGAGAACCGGGCACCCTTTGAGTGCCATGAATCGGGGTGTGATGGCCGGGCACCCCTTCAGCTCCATGACCCGTGGTGTGAGCGCCGGGAACCGCTTCAACCCCATGGCCTGGGGTGTGAGGGCCGGGCACGCCTTTAGGTCCATGACCCGGGGTATGAGTGCCGTGCACCGCTTCAGTGACATGACCCGGGGTGTGAGGGCCAGGCACCCCTTTAGTGACATGTCCCGGGGTGTGAGGGCCGGGCACCCTTTCAGTGCCATGAAGCGGGGTGTGAGGGCTGGGCACCCCTTCAGTGCCATGAAACGGGGTGTGAGGGCAGTGCACCCCTTCAGTGCCATGAAACGGGGTGTGAGGGCCGGGCTCGATTTTAGTTCCATGAATCGGGGTGTGAGGGCCGGCACACCTTCAGTGCCATGGCCAGGGATGTGTTTGCCGGTTACCCTTTCAGTGCCATGACCCAGGGTGTGAGGGCCGGGCACCCGTTTAGGTCTATAACCAGGGGTGTGAGGGCCGGGCACACCTTCAGTGCCATGGCTAGGGGTGTGACGGCCGGGCACCCCTTCAGTGACATGACCAGGGGTGTGAAGGCCGGGCACGATTTCAGTGCCATGAAATGGGGTGTGAAGGCCGGGCAACCCTACAGTGCTTTGAACCGGGGTGTGAGGGCCACGCACCCCTTCACATGACCCGGGGTGTGAGGGCCAGGCACCCCTTCAGTGCCATGACCCGGGATGTGAGGGCCGTGCAACCCTTCAGCACTATGACCCGGGGTGTGAGGGCCGGGCTCGATTACAGTGCCAAGAATCGGGGTGTGAGGTCCGGGCACCCCTCAAGCACCATGACCCAGGGTATGAGGGCCGGGCACCCCTTTAATGACATGACCCGTGGTGTGTGGTCCGGGCCCCCTTTGAGTGCCATGAACCGTGGTGTGGGGGACGGCACCCGTTTAGATCTATAACCAGGGGTGTGAGGGCCGGTCACACCTTCAGTGCCATGGCCAGGGGTGTGACGGCTGGGCACGGCTTCAGTGCCATGACCCGGGATGTGAGGGCCGGACACCCCTTCAGTGACATGACAAGGGGCGTCAGGGCTGGGCACCCCTTCAGTGCCGGGCGGCCGGGCACCCTTTCAGCTCCATGACCCATGGTGTGAGGGCCGGGAACCGATTCAACTCCATGACCTGGGGTGTGAGGGCCGGGCACCCTTTTAGGTTCATGACCCGGGGTGTGAGGGCCATTCACCCCTTCAGTGACATGACCCGGGGTGTGATGTCCGGGCACCCCTTCAGCTCCATGACCCGGTATGTGAGGGCTGGGCATCCCTCCAGCACCATGGCCTGGGGTGTGAGGGCCGGGCACCCCTCCAGCACCATGGCCCGGGGTGTGAGGGCCGGACACCCCTTCAGTGTCATGAACCGGGGTGTCCTGGCCGGACACCCCTCCACAACCATGGCCCGTGGTGTGCGGGCCGGGCACCCTTTCAGTACCATGAATCGGGGTGTAGGGCCGGGCACCACTTTAGGTACATGACCAGGGATGTGAGGGCCGGGCACCTCTTCAGTGCCATGACCCCGGGTGTGAGGGCCGGGCACCCCTTCAGTGTCATGACCCGAGGTGTGAGGGCCGGGCACCCGTTTAGGTCTATAACCAGGAGTGTGAGGGCCGGGCACACCTTCAGTGCCATGGCCAGGGGTGATGACGGCCGGGCACCCCTTCAGTGACATGACCCGGGGTGTGAGGGCCGGACACCCCTTCACATGACCCGGGGTGTATGGCCGGGCACCACTTTAGGTGCATGACCAGGGGTGTGAGGGCCGGGCACCTCATCAGTGCCATGACCCGGGGTGTGAGGGCCGCGCACACCTTCAGTGCCATGGCCAGGGGTGTGTTGCCGGGTACCCTTTCAGTGCCATGACCGGGGTGTGAGGGCCGGGCACCCGTTTAGGTCTATAACCAGGGGTGTGAGGGCCGGGTACACCTTCAGTGCCATGGCTAGGGGTGTGACGGCCGGGCACCTTTTCAGTGACATGACCCGGGGTGTGAAGGCCGGGCACTATTTCAGTGCCATGAAATGGGGTGTGAAGGCCGGGCAACCCTACAGTGCTGTGAACCGGGGTGTGAGGGCCGCGCACCCCTTCACATGACCCGGGGTGTGAGGGCCGGGCACCCCTTCAGTGCCATGAATCGAGGTGTGAGGGCCGGGCACCCCTTCAGTACCATGACCTGGGGTGTGAGGGCCCGCCTCGATTTCAGTGCCATGAATCGGGTGTGAGGGCCGGGCATCCCTCCAGCACCATGACCTGGGGTATGAGGGCCGAGCACCCCTTCAGTTTAGGTCTATCTATGACAGGGGTGTGAGGGCCGGGCACACCTTCAGTGCCATATCCAGGGGTGTGACGGCTGGGCACCGCTTCAGTGCCATGACCTGGGGTGTGAGGGCCGGGAACCCCTTCAGTGACATGACCCGGGGCGTAAGGGCAGGGGCACCCCTTCAGTGCCATGAAACGGGGTGTGAGGGCCGGGCTCGATTTTAGTTCCATGAATCGGGGTGTGAGGGCCGGGCATCCCTCCAGCACCATGACCCGGGGTATGAGGGCCGGGCACCCCTTTTGTGCTATGACCCGGGGTGTGAGGGCCGGGCACCCTTTTTACTGACATGAACCGGGTGGTGAGGGCCGGGCACCCCTTCAAAGACATGACCCGGAGTGTGTGGGCCGGGCACTCTTTCAGTGCCATGAACCGGGGTGTGAGGGCCGGTGACTCCTTTAGTGCCATGAACCTTGGGTGTGAGGGCCGGGCACCCCTTCAGCGCGACTCAAGTCACTGAAAATATTCCACGCGCGGAGCCGTAGGCAAGGCCGTCATGCACATAAGCCCATTAGAACCGTAACCTCCACTAGGAAACCGGAGAAACCCACCCCTGACAGACCATACCACCACACTGAAGTTCCACGGATATGGTATGATCTCCCGTCTTTACTGCTATCCAACGTCACTTCCCTAGCTAACAAGTTCGACGAGCTGGCAACTACAGTCAGGTCAACCGCGGCGAGCGTCGTTGCCATATGTGAGGCTTGGCAAATTGTACCTGAAACGTGTCATATTGAGGGATATCAACTCTTTCATCACCTTCGTTCACAAAGACGCGGAGGGGGCGTTGCCCTCTTCTGTCAAGATGACCTACGCCCGTCACGCCTGGATGTTCAAGTCCCAGCAGATGTGGAAGCATTATGGGTACATGTCGTGCTCCGGGCCCACCCACGCAATACTGCTTCCATTATAATCTGTGTGGCATACCATCCGCCTCGATCACCCACCAGAGACACTCTTATCAATCATCTCATCACCACCTCAGACCACCTCAGAGTTAGGACCCATGTGCCAAGTTAGTATTATGTGGGGATTTAATGAAATTGACACCACTGATATCCAGGACCAGCTATCACTATCACAAGTTGTGACCTTCCCCACACACGGTCAAAATACCCTTGACCTTATCTTAACTGACTTAGCGGACCAGTACCAACCACCTCAACCAATGCCTCCTATCGGGTGTAGCACACTTATCAGTGCTCTGGTCCCCAGCTGCCACTCCCACTCAAGTACAGAGACCCTACATCAAGACCTACAGGCCGATTACTGACTCTGCAGTACGCCTCTTTGGGCAGTGGATTGTTCACCATCCCTGGACTGAAGTACTTAGCGTGGATGACGTGGAAACCAAATGGATAAATTATACCAACACCACCTCGGAAGCTCACCACCACTTCTTCCCCGAGAAGTCCGTCAGATCTCACCCAGCTGACTTGCCCTGGATCACACCTCGGATCAAAAGACTTATGCAACAGAGAGACAGAGCCTTTCATCTCAATGACCACATCCGCTACAGGTCCCTTCGCAACCGAGTCATCCGCGAAATATGCACTGCAAAGAAGTCCCACTACCCAACCAAATTACAACACCTGAAGCAGACCAACATCAGTCAATGGTATGGTAAGCTTAAAGAACTCTGTGGACTAAACAATAAGACACACCCCCTCCCCTTCCTTAGCCATCTCACTAATGTTGACGCAGCTGAGCAAACAAATAACCATTTCGCTACCATATGCCAGACGCTCCCACGGCTCGACACAACCACTCTCCCTGCTTACCTACCAGCCCCCCTTCCCACTGACTTAGTAGAAGAATTTGACGTAGCAAAACGCCTGGACAAACTAAAATTAAAACGCTGTACTACCCCCATTGACTTACCAATGAAACTCTTCAAGGAGTTCTCCCCGGAGCTTGCTAAACCCCTCTGCTCCATCATCAATGCTTCTCTCAGTCAAGCCAGATGCCCAGCTGACTGGAAGACCTCTTATGTATCACCAGTGCCCAAGTCAACCAGCCCACAATCCTTAAATCAGCTACGACCTATTGTAATCACCCCAATACCCAGCCTAATCTGTGAAAGTTTTGTGTTTGACTGGGCTTATGCGATATTGCAGGAGTCGTAGACCCTCAGCAATTTGGCAACATGAAAACTTCCTCCACCACTCACTGTCTTGTCAGCTTTCTCGATTACATATACCGCCATCTCGAGAAACGAAAAACGTCTGTAGCTGTCGCCTTCATTGATTTCACTAAAGCGTTCGACCTAGTCGACCACAATATAATCATAAACAAAGCTATTGACCTCGGGCTTCGGAGAAGTCTCATACTATGGCTTACAGACTTCCTCAGTGACCGACGCCAAGCTGTACGCTTCCGAGGAGCTGTCTCCACCTTTCAGTCACTCACCTGTGGCGTCCCCCAAGGCACCAAGATGGGACCACTCTGCTTCCTTATGCTCATCAATGATGCCCTAAGAGAAACCCCTGCTCGCTGGAAATATGTCGACGACTCCACCATTGGGATCAGTCAACAATTTGCCCCAACTATACCGCCCTTCAGGATTTATTGAACAGTCTCCAAAACTGGGCCACCAACAACCATGTCACCATCAACCATACCAAGACCATGGTTATGCACATCAACCTCTCCTCCGACATTGTCCCACCTCCTTCCATTACCCTAGGTCCGAACACACTCCAGGTTGTAGATTCCACGAAGCTCCTCGGCGTCACCATAGACAACAAACTAAATTGGAAACCACACGTCAGTGAAGTTGTCAAAACCTCCAGTTTCCGTCTCCACCTGCTCCGCCGACTCAAGTCCCTCGGAGTTCCTGCACACGAGCTCCTCAGTGTATACACAACATTCATACTTCCCAAGCTCACCTATGCCTCCCCCACCTGGTCTTCCTCCCTAAATGCCACACAACGTAAACACCTAGAAAAAGTTCAAAAGAGGGCATGCAAAATTATTCTCTCCTCTTCCTACTCCACATATCAAGAAGCGCTCAACACACTGACCCTTTCGACTCTCACTGACCATCACCACGACCTTATCTGCAAATTTGGTAAGAAGCTTCTACACCATCCACGACACCGGCTCCTACTACCACCTGACATCCCCTGTCCGAGAATTGCTGTTCGACACCACAACCGCATCCAGCCCATACGTGCACGAACCGATCGCTATAAGAACAGCCCAGTCCCAACCATTGTAAAAATTATCAATAACATGTAATAAATCAGTGTATTCACTCCCGGTAAACACTGCTCCTTACACTGTCACTATGTTGAAATGAACTGTAGTTTGAGCTGATCCCCATCTAAGTTATTATATGTCTTATTTGTGTCACTTATGTTACTTGTATATTATTTGTAACTCGTAACCCATTCCCCAAATATGTAACTGTATATTTTCAGCCTTCTGGCTGCCAAGCTCTTTCAATAAACCGTTAATTATTATTATTATTATTATTATGACAGGGGTGTGTTTGCCGGGTACCCTTTCAGTGCCATGAGCCGTGGTGTGAGGGCCGGGCACCCGTTTAGGTCTATAACCAGGGGTGTGAGGGCCGGGCACACCTTCAGTGCCATGGCCAGGGGTGTGACAGGAGGGCACCGCTTCAGTGCCATAACCCGGGGTGTGAGGGCCGGGCACCCTTTTAGGTCCATGACCCGGGGTGTGAGGGCCGTGCACCCTTTTAGGTCCATGACCTGGGGTGTGAGGGCTGTGCACCTTCAGTGGACATGACCTGAGGGGTGATGTCCAGGCACCCCTTCAGCCCATTACCCGGGGTGTGAGGGCCGGGCACCCCTCCAGCACCATGGCCCGGGGTGTGAGGGCCGGCACCCCTTCAGTGTCATGAACCGGGGTGTCCTGGCCGGACACCCCTCCAGAACCATGGCCCGTGGTGTGAAGGCCGGGCACCCTTTCAGTACCATGAATCGGGGTGTAGGGCCGGGCACCACTTTAGGTACATGACCAGGGTTGTGAGGGCCGGGCACCTCTTCAGTGCCATGACCCGGGGTGTGAGGGCCGGGCACCCCTTCAGTGACATGACTATGAGTGTGAGGGCCGGGCACCCCTTCAGTGCCATGAACCGGGGTGTGAGGGCCAGTCACTCCTTCAGTGCCATGACCCGGCGTGTGAGGGCCGGCCACCCCTTCAGCCCCATGACCCGGGGTGTGATGGCCGGGCACCCGTTTAGGTCTATGACAAGGGGTGTGAGGGCCGGGCACACCTTCAGTGCCATGTCCAGGGGTGTGACGGCCGGGCACCGCTTCAGTGCCATGACCTGGGGTGTGAGGGCCGGGAACCCCTTCAGTGACATGACCCGGGGCGTCAGGGCCTGGCACCCCTTCAGTGCCATGAAACGGGGTGTGAGGGCCGGGCTCGATTTTCGTTCCATGAATCGGGGTGTGAGGGCCGGGCATCCCTCCAGCACCATGAGCCGCGGTATGAGGGCTGGGCACCCTTCCAAAGACATGACCCAGAGGTGGGCTGGGCACCCTGAAAGGCGACCTGGGTGTAGGGCCGGTGACCTTCCAGTGCCATGACCCGGGGTGTGAGGGCCGGGCACACTTTTAGTGATATAACCCGGGGTGTGAGGGCCGGGCACCCTTTCAGTGACATGACCCGGGGTGTGATGGCCGGGCACCCTTTCAGTGACATGAAACGGAGTGCGAGTGCCGGGCACCCCTACAGTGTTATGAACCGGGGTGTGAGGGCTGGGCACCCCTTCACATGACCCGGGGTGCAAGGGCCACGCACCCCTTCAGTGCCATGACCTGGGGTGTGAGGGCTGGGCACCTGCTTAGGTCTATAACCAGGTGTGAGGGCTGGCACACCTTCAGTGCTATGTCCAGGGGTGTGACGGCCGGGCACCGCTTCAGTGCCATGACCTGGGGTGTGAGGGCCGGGAACCGATTCAACTCAATGACCTGGGGTGTGAGGGCCGGGCACCCTTTTAGGTCCATGACCCGGGGTGTGAGGGCCGTGCACCCCTTCAGTGACATGACCCGGGGTGTGATGTCCGGGCACCCCTTCAGCTCCATGACCCGGTATGTGAGGGCTGGGCATCCCTCCAGCACCATAGCCCGGGGTGTGAGGGCCGGGCACCCCTCCAGCACCATGGCCCGGGGTGTGAGGGCAGGGCACCCCTTCAGTGTCATGAACCGGGGTGTCCTGGCCGGACACCCCTCCAGAACCATGGCCCATGGTGTGAGGGCCGGGCACCCCTTCAGTGTCATGAACCGGGGTGTCCTGGCCGGACACCCCTCCAGAACCATGGCCCGTGGTGTGAGGGCCGGGCACCCTTTTAGTACCATGAATCGGGGTGTAGGGCCAGGCACCACTTTAGGTACATGACCAGGGGTGTGAGGGCCGGGCACCTCAACAGTGCCATGACCCGGGCTGTGAGGGCCGGGCACCCCTTCAGTGACATGACCAAGAGTGTGAGGGCCGGGCACCCCTTCACTGACATGACCCGGGGTGTGAGGGCCGGGCACCCCTTCACATGACCCGGGGTGTAGGGCCGGGCACCACTTTAGGTACATGTCCAGGGGTGTGAGGGCCGGGCACCTCATCAGTGCCATGACCCGGGGTGTGAGGGCCGGGCACACCTTCAGTGCATGGCCAGGTGTGTGTTTGCCGGGTGCCCTTTCAGTGCCATGACCCGGGGTGTGAGGGTCGGGCACCAGTTTAGGTCTATAACCAGGGGTGTGAGGGCCGGGCACCAGTTTAGGTCTATAACCAGGGGTGTGAGGGCCGGGCACACCTTCAGTGCCATGAAATGGGGTGTGAAGGCCGGGCAACCCTACAGTGCTGTGAACCAGGGTGTTAGGGCCGGGCACCCCATCGAATGACCCGGGGTGTGAGGCTGGCACCTTCAATGCCATGAATCGGGTTAGAGGGCTGCACCCCTTCAATTACATGACCTGGGTGTGTGGCCGGGTACCCTTTCAGTGCTAAGAGACCCGGAGGAGGTCCGGTCACTACTCCTTCAGTGCCATGGACCCGGGGTGTGAGGGCTGGCACCTTCCAGCCCCATGACCCGGGGTGTGAGGGCCGGGCACTCATTTAGGTCTATGACCAGGGGTGTGAGGGCCGGGCACTCGTTTAGCTCTAAGTCCACGGGTGTGAGGTCCGGGCACACCTTCAGTGCCATGGCCAGGGGTGTGACGGCCGGGCACCTCATCAGTGCCATGACCCGGGATGTGAGGGCCGGGTACCCCTTCAGTGACATGACCCGGAGTGTGAGGGCCGGGCACCCCTTCAGTGTCATGAACCGGGGTGTCCTGGCCGGACTCCCCTCCAGAACCATGGCCCGTGGTGTGAGGGCCGGGCACCCTTTTAGTACCATGAATCGGGGTGTAGGGCCGGGCACCACTTTAGGTACATGACCAGGGTGGAGGGTTGGGCACCAGTGCCATGAAACGGGGTGTGAGGGCCGGGCACCCTTTCAATGACATGACCCGGAGTGAGTGGGCCGGGCACCCTTTCAGTGCCATGAACCGGGGTGTGAGGGCCAGTCACTCCTTCAGTGCCATGACCTGGCGTGTGAGGGCCGGGCAACCCTTCAGCCCCATGACGCGGGGTGTGATGGCCGGGCACCCGTTTAGGTCTATGACAAGGGGTGAGAGGGCCGGGCACACCTTCAGTGCCATGTCCAGGGGTGTGACGGCCGGGCACCGCTTCAGTGCCATGACCTGGGGTGTGAAGGCCGGAAACCCCTTCAGTGACATGACCCGGGGCGTAAGGGCAGGGCACCCCTTCAGTGCCATGAAACGGGGTGTGAGGGCCGGGCTCGATTTTAGTTCCATGAATCGGGGTGTGAGGGCCGGGCATCCCTCCAGCACCATGACCAGGGGTATGAGGGCCGGGCACCCCTTCAGTGCTATGACCCGATGTGTGAGGGCCGGGCACCCTTTCACTGACATGACCCGGGGTGTGAGGGCCGGGCACCCCTTCAGAGACATGACCCAGAGTGTGTGGGCCGGGCACCCTTTCAGTGCCATGACCCGGGGTGTGAGGGTCGGTGACTCCTTCAGTGCCATGACCCGGGGTGTGAGGGCTGGGCACCCCTTCAGCACCATGACCCGGGGTGTGTTTGCCGGGTACCCTTTCAGTGCCATGACCCGGGGTATGAGGGCCGGGCACCCGTTTAGGTCTATAACCAGGGGTGTGAGGGCCGGGCACACCTTCAGTGCCATGTCCAGGGGTGTGACGGCCGGGCACCGCTTCAGTGCCATGACCTGGGGTGTGAGGGCCGGGAACCGATTCAACTCAATGACCTGGGGTGTGAGGGCCGGGCACCCTTTTTGGTCCATGACCCGGGGTGTGAGGGCCGTGCACCCCTTCAGTGACATGACCCGGGGTGTGAGGGCTGGGCACCCCTCCAGCGCCATGGCCCGGGGTGTGAGGGCCGGGCACCCCTTCAGTGTCATGAACCGGGGTGTCCTGGCCGGATACCCCTCCAGAACCATGGCCCGTGGTGTTAGGGCCAGGCACCCCTTCAGTGTCATGAACCGCGGTGTCCTGGGCGGACTGCCTCCAGGGCTCTATATTACGTGGTGTGTGAGGCCAGGCACCCTTTAGTACCATGAATCGGGTGTAGGGCAGGCACCCTTTAGGTATGACCAGGGGGTGTGAGGGCCGGGCACTTCAACAGTCTGTGTGTGTGGGCTGTGAGGCCAGGCACCCTTCAGTGACGCATGACCAAGTGTGAGGGCAGGCACCCTTCAGTGACATGACCCGGGGTGCTTGAGCCGGGCACCCATTCACATGACCCGGGTGTGGGCCAGGCACCACCCAGAGTACATGACCAGGGGTGAGGCCGGGCACCTCATCAGTGCCATGACCAGGGTGTGAGGCCAGGCACACCTTCAGTGCATGGCCAGGTGTGTGTTTGCCGGGTGCCCTTTCAGTGCCATGACCCGGGGTGTGAGGGCCGGGCACCAGTTTAGGTCTAAAACCAGGGGTGTGAGGGCCGGGCACCAGTTTAGGTCTATAACCAGGGGTGTGAGGGCCGGGCACACCTTCAGTGCCATGAAATGGGGTGTGAAGGCCGGGCAACCCTACAGTGCTGTGAACCGGGGTGTGAGGGCCGGGCACCCCTTCACATGACCCGGGGTGTGAGGGCCGGGCACCCCTTCAATGCCATGAATCGGGTTGTGAGGGCCGGGCACCGCTTCAGCACCATGTCCTGGGGTAGGAGGGCCGAGCACCCCTTCAGTGCTATGACCCGGGGTGTGAGGGCCGGGCACCCGTTCAGTGACATGACCCGGGGTGTGAGGGCCGGGCACCCCTTCAATGACATGACCCGGGGTGTGTGGGCCGGATACCCTTTCAGTGCTATGACCCGGACTGTGAGGGCCGGTCACTCCTTCAGTGCCATGACCCGGGGTGTGAGGCCCGGGCACCCCTTCAGCCCCATGACCCGGGGTGTGAGGGCCGGGCACTCGTTTAGGTCTATGACCAGGGGTGTGAGGGCCGGGCACTCGTTTAGCTCTAAGTCCACGGGTGTGAGGGCCGGGCACACCTTCAGTGCCATGGCCAGGGGTGTGACGGCCGGACACCTCATCAGTGCCATGACCCGGGATGTGAGGGCCGGGTACCCCTTCAGTGACATGACCCGGAGTGTGAGGGCCGGGCACCCCTTAAGTGTCATGAACCGGGGTGTCCTGGACGGACACCCCTCCAGATCCATGGCCCGTGGTGTGAGGGCCGGGCACCCTTTTAGTACCATGAATCGGGGTGTAGGGCCGGGCACCACTTTAGGTACATGACCAGGGGTGTGAGGGCCGGGCAAACCTTCAGTGCCATGACCCGGGCTGTGAGGCCGGGCACCCTTCAGTGACATGACCCGGAGTGTGAGGGCCTGGCACCCTTCACTGACATGACCCGGGGTGTGAGGGCCGGGCACCCCTTCACATGACCCGGGGTGTAGGGCCGGGCACCACTTTAGGTACATGTCCAGGGGTGTGAGGGCCGGGCACCTCATCAGTGCCATGACCCGGGGTGTGAGGGCCGGGCACACCTTCAGTGCATGGCCAGGTGTGTGTTTGCCGGGTGCCCTTTCAGTGCCATGACCCGGGGTGTGAGGGCCGGGCACCAGTTTAGGTCTATAACCAGGGGTGTGAGGGCCGGGCACATCTTCAGTGCCATGAAATGGGGTGTGAAGGCCGGGCAACCCTACAGTGCTGTGAACCGGGGTGTGAGGGCCGGGCACCCCTTCACATGACCCGGGGTGTGAGGGCCGGGCACCCCTTCAATGCCATGAATCGGGTTGTGAGGGCCGGGCACCCCTTCAGCACCATGTCCTGGGGTAGGAGGGCCGAGCACCCCTTCAGTGCTATGACCCGGGGTTTGAGGGCCGGGCACCCGTTCAGTGACATGACCCGGGGTGTGAGGGCCGGGCACCCCTTCAATGACATGACCCGGGGTGTGTGGGCCGGGTACCCTTTCAGTGCTATGACCCGGAGTGTGCGGGCCGGTCACTCCTTCAGTGCCATGACCCGGGGTGTGAGGGCCGGGCACCCCTTCAGCCCCATGACCCGGGGTGTGAGGGCCGGGCACTCGTTTAGGTCTATGACCAGGGGTATGAGGGCCGGGCACTCGTTTAGCTCTAAGTCCACGGGAGTGAGGGCCGGGCACACCTTCAGTGCCATGGCCAGGGGTGTGACGGCCGGGCACCTCATCAGTGCCATGACCAGGGATGTGAGGGCCGGGTACCCCTTCAGTAACATGACCCGGAGTGTGAGGGCCTGGCACCTCTATAGTGACATGACCCGGGGTGTGAGGGCCGGGCACCCTTTCAGCACCATCACCCTGGGTGTGAGGGCCGGGCACCCCTTCAGCACCATGACCCGGGGTGTGAGGGCCGGGCTCGATTTCAGTGCCATGAATCGGGGTGTGAGGGCCGGGCACCCCTCTAGCACCATGACACGGGGTATAAGAGCCGGGCACCCCTTCAATGACATGACCCGGTGTGTGTTTGCCGGGTACCCTTTCAGTGCCATGACCCGGGGTGTGAAGGCCGGGCACCCGTTTAGGTCTATAACCAGGGGTGTGAGGGCCGGGTACACCTTCAGTGCCATGGCCAGGGGTGTGACGGCCGGGCACCCCTTCAGTGACATGACCTGGGGTGTGAGTGCCGGGCACTATTTCAGTGCCATGAAATGGGGTGTGAAGGCCGGACAACCCTACAGTGCTGTGAACCGGGGTGTGAGGGCCGGGCACCCCTTCATGACCCGGGGTGTGAGGGCCGGGCACCCCTTCACATGACCCGGGGTGTGAGGGCCGGGCACCCTTTCACATGACCCGGGGTGTGAGGGCCGGGCACCCCTCCAGTGCCATGAATCGGGGTGTGAGGTCCGGGCACCCCTCCAGCATCATGACACGTGGTATGAGGGCCGGGCACCCCTTCAGTGCCATGAGCCGTGGTGTGACGGCCGGGCACCCCTACAGAGCTATGAACCCGGGTGTGAGGGCCGCGCACCCCTTCACATGACACTGGTGTGAGGGCCGGGCACCTTTTCAGCGCCATGACCCGGGGTGAGAGGCCCGGGCACCCTTTCAGTGCCATGAATCGGGGTGTGATGACCGGGCACCCCTTCAGCTCCATGACCCTTGGTGTGAGGACCGGGAACCGATTCAACCCCAAGACCTGGGTAGTGAGGGCCGGGCACCCCTTTAGGTCCATGACCCGGGGTGTGAGGGCCGTGCACCCCTTCAGTGACATGACCCTGGGTGTGAGGGCCGGGGACCCTTTCAGTGACATGACCCGTGGTGTGAGGACCGGGAACCCCTTCAATGACATGAACCTGGAGTGTGTGGGCCGGGCAACACTTCAGCACCATGACCCGGGATGTGAGAGCCGTGCTCGATTTCAGTGCCAAGAATCGGGGTGTGAGGTCCGGGTACCCCTCCAGCACCATGACCCAGGGTTTGAGGGCCGGGCACCCCTTCAGTGCCATGAACCGGGGTGTTAAGGCCAGGCACCCCTTCAGATGACACGGGGTGTGAGGGCCGGGCACCCTTTGAGTGCCATGAATCGGGGTGTGAGGGCCGGGCACCCTTTCAGTGCCATGTCCCGGGGTGTGAGGGCCGGGCACCTTTTCAGCGCCATGACCCGGGGTGAGAGGCCCGGGCACCCTTTCAGTGCATGGATAAAGGGTGTGATGGCAGGCACCTTCAGCTCCATGACCCGTGGTGTGAGGACGGGGAACCGCTAACCCAAGACCTGGTGGTGAGGGCCAGGCACCTTTAGGTCCCATGACGGTGCCGAGCCATCTGCCTTCAATGGCCGGTGCCGGACCGGGGTTCCTTCAGTGACATGACACGTGGTGCGGACCGAACCCGCCAATAACTTAGACCTAGATGGGCCGACAGCACTTCCACAGCCCAGGATATGAGCCGTGCTCATTTAATACCAAATGGTGAGTCGTGCCCTCTATTGCCATGACCCAGGGTTTAAGGGCAGACACCTGATGCCATGAACCAGGTGTTAGACTGCCAGATGACTATGCAGGGTGTGGGCACCCTTTGAGTGCCATGAATCGGGGTGTGATGGCCGGGCTCAACTTCAGCTCCATGACCCGTTGTGTGAGCGCCGGGAACCGCTTCAACCTCATAACCTGGGGTGTGAGGGCTGGGTACCTATTTAGGTCCATGACCCGGTGTGTGAGGGCCGTGCACCCCTTCAGTGATATGACCCGGGGTGTGAGGGCCAGGCACCCCTTTTGTGACATGACTTGGGGTGTGAGGGCCGGGCACCCCTCCAGCACCATGACCCGGAGTGTGAGGGCCGGGAACCCCTTCAGTGCCATGAATCGGGATTTGAAGGCCGGGCACCTTTTCAGTGCCATGAAACGGGGTGTGAAGTCCGGGCACCCCTCCAGCACCATGACCCGGGGTATGAGGGCCGGGCACCCCTTCAGTGCTATGACCCGGGGTGTGAAGGCCGGGCACCCCTTCAGCTCCATGACCCGGTATGTGAAGGCTGGGGACCCCTCCAACAGGATGGACCGAGGTGTGAGGGCCGGGCACCCCTCCAGAACCATGGCCCGGGGTGTAAGGGACGGGCAGCCCTTCACTGTCATGTCCAGGGGTGTGTGGGCTGGGCACTCTTTCAGTGCCATGACCTGGAGTGTGAGGGCCGGTCACCTCTTCAGCCCCATGACCCGGGGTGTGAGGGCCGGTCACTCGATTAGGTCTATTACCTGGGGTGTGAGGGCCGGGCATACCTTCAGGGTCATGGCCAGGGGTGTGAAAGTCGGGCACCGCTTCAGTGCCATGACCCGGGGTGTGAGGGCCGGGCACCCCTTCAGTGACATGACCGGGGGCGTCAGAGCCGGGCACCCTTTCAGTGCCATGAGCCTGTGTGTGAGGGCCGGGCACCCCTTTAGTGCTATGAAACGGGGTTGTGAGGGCCGGGCACCCGTTCACATGACACGGGTGTGAGAGTCGGGCACCTTTTCAGTGCCGTGAACCGGGGTATGAGGGCCGGGCACGCTTTCAGTGCCATGAATCGGGGTGTGATGTCCGGGCACCCCATCAGCCCCATGACCTGTGGTGTGAGGATAGGGAACTGCTTCAACTCCATGACCCGGGGTGTGAGGGCCGGGCACCCCTTTAGGTCCCATGACCCGGTGTGTGATGGCCATGCACCCCTTCAGTGACATGACCCGGGGTGTGACGGCCGGGCACCCCTTTAGTGACATGACCCGGGGTGAGGACCGGGCACCCCTCCAGCACCATGACCCCGAGTGTGAGGGCCGGGCACCCCTTCAGTGTCATGTACCGGGGTGTGACGGCCGGGCAATCTTCAGTGCCATGAACCAGGGTGTGAGGGCCAGGAACCCTTTCAGTGCCATGAAACGGGATGTGAAGGCCGGTCACCCCTACACTGCTGTGAACTGGGGTGTGAGGGCCGGGCACCCCTTCAAATGACCAGGGATGTGAGGGCCTGGCACCCCTTCAGTGCCATGAATGGGGGTGTGATGGCCGGGCACCCCTACAGTGCTGCGAACCGGGGTGTGAGGGCCGGGCACCCCTCCAGCACCATGACCCGGGGTATGAGGGCCGGGCACCCCTTCAGTGCTATGACCGGGGGTGTGAGGTCCATGCACCCTTTCAGTGACATGACCCGGGGTGTGAAGGGCGGGCACCCCTTCAATGACATGACCCGGAGTGTGTGGGCCGGACACCCTTTCAGTGCCATGACCCGGGGTGTGCGGGCCGATCACTCCTTCGGTGCCATGACCCGGTGTGTGAGGGCCGGGCACCCCTCCAGCAGCATGGCCCAGGGTGTGAGGGCGGGGCACCCCTTCAGCACCATGGCCCGGGGTGTGAGGGCCGGGCACCTCTCCAGCACCATGGCCCGGGGTGTGAGGGCCGGACACCTCTCCAACACCATGGCCCGGGGTGTGAGGGCCAGGCACCCCTTCAGTGTTTTGACCCGGGGTGTCAGGGCCGGACACCCCTCCAGCACCATGGCCCGGGGTTTGACGGCCGGGCACCGCTTCAGTGCCATGTCCCGGGGTGTGAGAGCCGGGCACCTTTTCAGGGCCGGGCACCCCTTCAGCCCCATGACCCGGGCTGTGACGGACGGGCACCCGTTTAGGTCTATGACCAGAGGTGTGAGGGCCGGGAACCCCTTCAGTGACACGACCCGGGGCGTCAGGGCCGGGCACCCCTTCAGTGCCATGAGCCGGGGTGTGAGGGCTGGTCACCCCATCAGTACCATGAAACGGGGTGTGAGGTCCGGGCACCCCTTTACATGACCCGGGGTGTGAGGGCCGGGCACCCATTCAGTGCCATGAATCGGGGTGTAAGGGCCGAGCACCCCTTCAGCACCATGACCCGGGGTGTGAGGGCTGGGCATGATTTCAGTGCTATGAATCGGGTTCTGAGGGCCGGGCACCCCTCTATCACCATGATCCGGGGTATGAGGGCCGGGCACCCCTCTACCACCATGGTCCCGGGTATGAGGGCCGGGCACTCCTTGAGTGCTATGACCCGGGATGTGAGGGCCGGGCACCCTTTCAGTGACATGACCCGGGGTGTGAGGACCGGGAACCCCTTCAATGACATGAACCTGGAGTGTGTGGGCCGGGCACCCTTTGAGTGCCATGACCCGGGGTGTGAGGGCCCGTCACTCCTTCAATGCCATGACCCGGGATGTGAGGGTCGGGCAACCCTTCAGCACTATGACCCGTGTGAGGGCTGGCCTGATTTCAGTGCCAAGAATCGAGGTAGGAGGTCCGCACCCCTGGGCACCATGACCAGGGTATGAGGGCTGGGCACCCTTCAATGACATGACCTAGTGGGGCTGGGCCCCTCCCAGTGCTATGAACTGGATGCAGGGCCGCACCTGTTTAGGTTCTTGGCAACCAGGTGTGGAGGGCTAGGCACACCTTCAGTGCCGTGACCTGGTGTGGGGAGGTGGGCTGGCATCTCAGTGACATGAACCAGGGTAGAGGGCTGGCACCCCTTCACATGACACGGGGTGTGAGGGCCGGGCACCTTTTCAGTACCATGACCCAGGCCCCTTTGGTGCTATGAGGGGTGATGGCCGGGCACCCTTTCAGTGACATGACCCGGGGTGTGATGGCCGGGCACCCCGTCAAAGACATGACCCGGAGTGTGTGGGCCGGGCACCCTTTCAGTGCCATGACCCTGGGTGTGAGGGCCGGGCTCGATTTCAGTGCCATGAATCGGGGTGTGAGGGCGGGGCACTCCTCTAGCACCATGACACGGAATATAAGGGCCGGGCACCCTTTCAATTACATGACCCGGGGTGTGTTTGCCGGGTACCCGTTTAGGTCTATAACCAGGGGTGTGAGGGCCGGGCACACCTTCAGTGCCATGGCCAGGGGTGTGACGGCCGTGCACCCCTTCAGTGACATGACCTGGGGTGTGAGGGCCGGGCACTATTTCAGTGCCATGAAATGGGGTGTGAAGGCCGGGCAACCCTACAGTGCTGTGAACCGGGGTTTGAGGGCCGGGCACCCCTTCACATGACCCGGGGTGTGAGGGCCGGGCAACCCTACAGTGCCATGAATCGAGGTGTGAGGGCCGGCCTCGATTTCAGTGCCATGAATCGGGGTGTGAGGGCCGGGCACCCCTCCAGCACCATGACCTGGGGTATGAGGGCCGAGCACCCCTTCAGTGCTATGACCCGGGGTGTGAGGACCGGGCACCCTTTCAGTGACATGACCCGGGGTGTGAGGGCCGAGAACCCCTTCAATGACATGACCCGGGGTGTGTGGGCCGGGCACCCGTTTAGGTCTATGACCAGGGGTGTGAGGGCCGGGAACACCTTGAGTGACATGACCTGGGGCGTCAGGGCTGGGCACCCTTCAGTGCATGAGGCCGGTGTGTGAGGTGCAGGCACCTCCACGCATGACCCGGGGTGAGGGCCGGGCACCCATTCAGTGACATGACCCGGGGTTTGAGGGCCGGGCACCCCTTCAGCACCATGACACGGGGTGTGAGGCATGGGCATGATTTGTGGGTCAGGTGTGAGGCGGGCACCCCTCTAGCATCTTGGCCGGGGTATGAGGCGGGCACCCTTGGAGTGCTATGACCCAGGGGTGTGAGGGCCGGGCACCCTTTGGTGACGTACCGGGGTGTGAGGACCGGGAACCCCTTCAATGACATGAACCTGGAGTGTGTGGGCCGGGCACCCTTTGAGTGCCATGACCCGGGGTGTGAGGGCCCGTCACTCCTTCAGTGCCATGACCCGGGGTGTGAGGGCCGGGCACCCTTTGAGTGCCATGACCCGGGGTGTGAGGGCCGGTCACTCCTTCAGTGCCAAGAATCGGGGTTTGAGGTCCGGGCACCCCTCAAGCACCATGACCCAGGGTATGAGGGCCGGGCATACCTTCAGTGCCATGGCCAGGGGTGTGACTGCTGGGCACTGCTTCAGTGCCATTACCCGGGGTGTGAGGGCCGTGAACCCCTTCAATGACATGACCCGGGGTGTGTGGGCCGGGCACCCGTTTAGGTCTATGACCAGGGGTGTGAGGGCCGGGAACCCCATGAGTGACATGACCCGGGGCGTCAGGGCCGGGCACCCCTTCAGTGCCATGAGCCGGGGTGTTCGGGCCGGGCACTCCTTTAGTGCCATGAAACGGGGTGTGAGGGCCCTGCATCCCTACAGAGCTATGAACCGGGGTGTGAGGGCCGGGCACCCCTTCACATGACACGGGGTGTGAGGGCCCGGCACCCTTTGAGTGCCATGAATCGGCGTGTGATGGCCGGGCACCCCTTCAGCTCCATGACCCGTGGTGTGAGCGCCGGGAACCGCTTCAACCCCATGGCCTGGGGTGTAAGGGCCGGGCACCCCTTTAGGTCCATGACCCGGGGTATGAAGGCCGTTCACCGCTTCAGTGACATGACCCGCGGTGTGAGGGCCAGGCACTATTTCAGTGCTATGAAATAGGGTGTGAAGGCCGGGCAACCCTACAGTGCTGTGGACCGGGGTGTGAGGGCCGGGCACCCCTTCACATGACCGGGGTGTGAGGGCCGGGCACCCCTTCAGTACCATGAATCGAGGTGTGAGGGCCGGCCTCGATTTCAGTGCCATGAATCGGGGTGTGAGGGCCTGGCACCCCTTCAGCACCATGACCTGGGGTATGAGGGCCGAGCAGCCCTTCAGTGCTATGAACCGGGGTGTGAGGGCCGGGCACCCTTTCAGTGACATGACCCGGGGTGTGAGGGCTGTGAAGCCCTTCAATGACATGACCCTGGGTGTGTGGGCCGGGCACCCGTTTAGGTCTATGACCAGGGGTGTGAGGGCCGGGAACCCCTTGAGTGACATGAGCCGGGGTGTGAGGGCCGGGCACCCCAGCAGTGCCAAGAAACCCATTCAGTGCCATGAATCGGGGTGTGAGGGCCGTGCACCCCATCAGTGCCAAGAAACGGGGTGTGAGGTGCGGGCACCCCTTCAGCACCATGACCTTGGGTGTGAGGGCTGGGCATGATTTCAGTGCCATGAATCGGGGTGTGAGGGCCTGGCACCCCTCTAGCACCATGACCCGGGGTATGAGGGCCGGGCGCCCCTTGCGTGCTATGACCCGGGGTGTGAGGGCCAGGCACCCTTTCAGTGACATGACCCTGGGTGTGAGGACCGGAAACCCCTTCAATGACATGAACACAGGTGTATGGGCAGGCACCTTCAAAGTCTCACTTGACCGGGGTTAGCGAGGGCCAGTCACTCCTTCAGTGCCATGACCAGGATGTGAGGGGCCAGAGCAGCCTTCCCAGCACTGTGACCCGGGGTGTGAGGGCCGGGCTCGAATTCAGTGCCAAGAATCAGGGTGTGAGGTCCGGGCACCCCTCAAGCACCATGACCCAGGGTATGAGGGCCGGGCACACCTTCAGTGCCATGGCCAGGGGTGTGACGGCTGGGCACCGCTTCAGTGCCATGACCCGGGGTGTGAGGGCCGGACACCCCTTCAGTGACATGACAAGGGGCGTCAGGGCCGGGCACCCCTTCAGTGCCATGAGCCGGGGTGTGAGGGCCGGGCACTCCTTCAGTGCCATGAAACGGGGTGTGAGGGCCGGGCGCCCCTACAGAGCTATGAACCGGGGTGTGAGGGCCGGGCACCCCTTCACATGACACGTGGTGTGAGAGCCCGGCACCCTTTGAGTGCCTTGAATCGGGGTGTGATGGCCGGGCACCCCTTCAGCTCCATGACCCGTGGTGTGAGCGCCGGGAACCGCTTCAACCCCATGGCCTGGGGTGTAAGGGCCGGGCACCCCTTTAGGTCCATGACCCGGGGTATGAGGGCCGTTCACCTCTTCAGTGACTTGACCCGGGGTGTGAGGGCCAAGCACCCCTTCAATGACATAACCCGGAGTAAGTGGACCGGGCACCCTTTCAGTGCCATGAACCGGGGTGTGAGGGCCGGTCACTCCTTCAGTGCCATGACCCGGCGTGTGAGGGCCGGGCACCCCTTCAATGACATGACCCGGAGTGAGTGGACCGGGCACCCTTTCATTGCCATGAACCGGGGTGTGAGGGCCGGTCACTCCTTTAGTGCCATGACCCGGCGTGTGACGGCCGGGCACCCCTTCAGCCCCATGACCCGGGGTGTGATGGCCGGGCACCCGTTTAGGTTTATGACAAGGGGTGTGAGGGCCGGGCACACCTTCAATGCCATGTCCAGGGATGTGACGGCCGGGCGCCGCTTTAGTGCCGTGACCTGGGGTGTGAGTGCCGGGCTCGATTTTAGTTCCATGAATCGGGGTATGAGGGCCGGGCATCCTTCCAGCACCATGACCCGGGGTATGAGGGCCGGGCACCCCTTCAGTGCTATGACCCGGATGTGAGGGCCGGTGACTCCTTCAGTGCCATGACCCGGGGTGTGAGGGCCGGGCACCCCTTCAGCGCCATGACCCGGGGTGTGTTTGCCGTGTTCCCTTTCAGTGCCATGACCCGGGGTGTGAGGGCCGGGCGCCCGTTTAGGTCTATAACCAGGGGTGTGAGGGTCGGGCACACCTTCAGTGCCATGGCCAGGGGTGTGACGGCCGGTCACCGCTTCAGTGCCATAACCCGGGGTGTGACGGCCGGGCACCCTTTCAGCTCCATGACCTGTGGTGTGAGGGCCGGGAACCGATTCAACTCCATGACCTGGGGTGTGAGGGCCGGTCACCCTTGTAGGTCCATGACCCGGGGTGTGAGGGCCGTGCACCCCTTCAGTGACATGACCCGGGGTGTGATGTCCGGGCACCCCTTCAGCTCCATGACCCGGTATGTGAGGGCTGGGCATCCCTCCAGCACCATAGCCCGGGGTGTGAGGGCCGGGCACCCCTCCAGCACCATGGCCCGGGGTGTGAGGGCAGGGCACCCCTTCAGTGTCATGAACCGGGGTGTCCTGGCCGGACACCCCTCCAGAACCATGGCCCATGGTGTGAGGGCCGGGCACCCCTTCAGTGTCATGAACCGGGGTGTGATGGCCAGGCACCCCGTTTGGAGTCTATGACAAAAGGGGTGTGAGGGCCGGGCACGCCTCTGCCATGTCAGGGTGTGACGGCCGGGCACCCCAGTGTATGACCCACCTGGGGTTTGAGGCGGGCTCGATTTTAGTTCCATGAATCAGGAGGTGTGAGGGCCAGGCATCCCTCCCACCACCTTGGCCAGGGAATGAGGCCCGGGCACCCCTTCAGTGCTATGACCCAGAGTGTGTGGGCCGGGCACCCTTTCAGTGCCATGACCCTGGGTGTGAGGGCCGGGCTCGAATTCAGTGCCATGAATCGGGGTGTGAGGGCCGGGCACCACTCTAGCACCATGACACGGGATATATGGGCCGGGCACCACTTCAATGACATGACCCGGGGTGTGTTTGCCGGGTACCTGTTCAGGTCTATAACCAGGGGTGTGAGGGCCGGGCACACCTTCAGTGCCATGGCCAGGGGTGTGACGGCCGGGCACCCCTAAAGTGTCATGACCCGGGGTGTGAGGGCCGGGCACTATTTCAGTGCCATGAAATGGGGTGTGAAGGCCGGGCATCCCTACAGTGCTGTGAACCGGGGTGTGGGCCGGGCACCCCTTCACATGACCCGGGGTGTGAGGGCCGATCACCCCCTCTGTGCCATGAATCGAGGTGTGAGGGCCGGCCTCGATTTCAGTGCTATGAATCAGGGTGTGAGGGCCGGGCACCCCTTCAGCACCATGACCTGGGGTATGAGGGCCGAGCAGCCCTTCAGTGCTATGACCCGGGGTGTGAGGGCCGGGCACCCTTTCAGTGACTAGACCCGGGGTGTGAGGGCCGTGAACCCCTTCAATGACATGACCCGGGGTGTGTGGGCCCGGCACCCATTTAGGTCTATGACCAGGGGTGTCAGGGCCGGGAACCCCTTGAGTGACATGACCCGGCGCGTCAGGGCCGGGCACCCCTTCAGTGCCATGAGCCGGGGTGTGAGGGCCGGGCACCCCAGCAGTGCCAAGAATCGGGGTGTGAAGTGCGGGCACCCATTCAGTGCCATGAATCGGGGTGTGAGGGCTGGGCACCCCTTCAGCACCATGACCCTGGGTGTGAGGGCTGGGCATGATTTCAGTGCCATGAATCGGGGTGTGAGGGCCGGGCACCCCTCTAGCACCATGACCCGGAGTATGAGGGCCGGGCACCCCTTGAGTGCTATGACCCTGGGTGTGAGGGCCGGGCACCCTTTCAGTGACATGACCCGGGGTGTGAGGACCGGGAACCCCTTCAATGACATGAACTTGGAGTGTGTGGGCCGGGCACCCTTTGAGTGCCATGACCCGGGGTGTGAGTGCCGGTCACTCCTTCAGTGCCATGACCCGGGATGTGAGGGCCGGGCAACCCTTCAGCACTATGACCTGGGATGTGAGGGCCGGGCTCGATTTCAGTGCCAAGAATCGGGGTGTTAGGTCCAGGCACCCCTCAAGCACCATGACCCAGGGTATGAGGCCAGGCACCCCTTCAGTGACATGACAAGGGGCGTCAGGGCCGGGCACCCCTTCAGTGCCATGAGCCGGGGTGTGAGGGCCGGGCACTCCTTCAGTGCCATGAAACGGGTTGTGAGGGCCGGGCGCCCTTACAGAGCTATGAACCAGGGTGTGAGGGCCGGGCACCCCTTCACATGACACGGGGTGTGAGGGCCCGGCACCCTTTGAGTGCCTTGAATCGGGGTGTGATGGCCGGGCACCCCTTCAGCTCCATGACCCGTGGTGTGAACGCCGGGAACCGCTTCAACCCCATGGCCTGGGGTGTAAGGGCCGGGCACCCCTTTAGGTCCATGACCCGGGGTATGAGTGCCGTTCACCGCTTCAGTGACATGACCCGGGGTGTGAGGGCCAGGCACCCCGCTGGTAATGTCCGGGGTGTGAGGCAGGCACCCTTTCAGTGCCATGAACCGGGGTGTGAGGGCTGGGCACCTTTCAGTGACATGACCCGGGGTGTGAGGGCCAGGCACCCCTTTAGTGACATGTCCCGGGGTGTGAGGGCCGGGCACCCTTTCAGTGCCATAAACGGGGTATGAGGGCCGGGCACCCCTTCAATGACATGACCCGGAGTTAGTGGACCGGGCACCCTTTCAGTGCCATGAACCGGGGTGTGAAGGCCGGTCACTCCTTCAGTGCCATGACCCGGCGTGTGAGGGCCGGGCACCCCTTCAGCCCCATGACCCGGGGTGTGATGGCCGGGCACCCGTTTAGGTCTATGACAAGGGGTGTGAGGGCCGGGCACACCTTCAATGCCATGTCCAGGGGTGTGACGGCCGGGCACCGCTTTAGTGCCATGACCTGGGGTGTGAGGGCTGGCTCGATTTTAGTTCCATGAATCGGGGGGTGAGGGCCGGGCATCCCTCCAGCACCATGACCCGGGGTATGAGGGCCGGGCACCCCTTCAGTGCTATGACCCGGGATGTGAGGGCCGGTGACTCCTTCAGTGCCATGACCCGGGGTGTGAGGGCCGGGCACCCCTTCAGCACCATGACCCGGGGTGTGTTTGCCGTGTTCCCTTTCAGTGCCATGACCCGGGGTGTGAGGGCCGGGCACCCGTTTAGGTCTATAACCAGGGGTGTGAGGGCCGGGCACACCTTCAGTGTTATGGCCAGGGGTGTGACGGCCGGGCACCGCTTCAGTGCCATAACCCGGGGTGTGACGGCCGGGCACCCTTTCAGCTCCATGACCCGTGGTGTGAGGGCCGGGAACCGATTCAACTCCATGACCTGGGGTGTGAGGGCCGGGCACCCTTTTAGGTCCATGACCCGGTATGTGAGGGCTGGGCATCCCTCCAGCACCATGGCCCGGGGTTTGAGGGCCGGGCACCCCTCCAGCACCATGGCCCGGGGTGTGAGGGCCGGGCACCCCTTCAGTGACATGACCCGGGGTGTGATGTCCGGGCACCCCTTCAGCTCCATGACCCGGTATGTGAGGGCTGGGCATCCCTCCAGCACCATGGCCCAGGGTGTGAGGGCCGGGCACCCCTCCAGCACCATGGCCCGGGGTGTGAGGGCCGGGCACCCCTTCAGTGTCATGACCCCGGGTGTCAGGGCCGGACACCCTTCCAGAACCATGGCCCGTGGTGTGAGGGCCGGGCACCCTTTCAGTGCCATGTATCGGGGTGTAAAGGCCGGGCACACCTCCAGCACCATTTCCCGGGGTATGAGGGCCGGGCACCCCTTCAGTGCTATGTCCCGGGGTGTGAGGGCCGGGCACCCTTTCAGTGACATGAACCGGGGTGTGAGGGCCGGGCACCCCTTTCACATGATCCGGGGTGTCAGGGTCGGGCACCCCTTCAGCGCCATGAATCGGGGTGTGAGGGTCGGGCACCCCCTTCAGCACCATGACCCTGGATGTCAGGGCGGGCACCACTTCAGTGCCTGACCGAGAGGTGTGAGGACCGGGAACCCCTTCAATGACATGAACCTGGAGTGTGTGGGCAGGGAACCCTTTGAGTGCCATGACCCGGGGTGTGAGGGCCGGTCACTCCTTCAGGGCCATGACCCGGGATGTGAGGGCCGGGCAACCCTTCAGCACTAGGACCCGGGGTGTGAGGGCCGGGCTCGATTTCAGTGCCAAGAATCGGGGTGTGAGGTCCGGGCTCCCCTCAAGCACCATGACCCAGGGTATGAGGGCCGGGCACACCTTCAGTGCCATGGCCAGGGGTGTGACGGCTGGGCACTGCTTCAGTGCCATGACCCGGGGTGTGAGGGCCGGGCACCCCTTCAGTGACATGACAAGGGGCGTCAGGGCCGGGCACCCCTTCAGTGCCATGAGCCGGGGTGTGAGGCCGGGCACTCCTTCAGTGCCATGAAACGGGGTGTGAGGGCCGGGCGCCCCTACAGAGCTATGAACCGGGGTGTGAGGGCCGGGCACCCCTTCACATGACACTGGGTGTGAGGGCCCGGCACCCTTTGAGTGCCTTGAATCGGGGTGTGATGGCCGGGCACCCCTTCAGCTCCATGACCCGTGGTGTGAGCGCCGGGAACCGCTTCAACCCCATGGCCTGGGGTGTAAGGGCCGGGCACCCCTTTAGGTCCATGACCCGGGGTATGAGGGCCGTTCACCGCTTCAGTGACATGACCCGGGGTGTGAGGGCCAGGCACCCCTTTAGTGACATGTCCCGGGGTGTGAGGGCCGGGCACCCTTTCAGTGCCATGAAACGGGGTGTGAGGGCGGGCACCCCTTCAGTGCCATGAAACTGGGTGTGAGGGTAGGGCACCCCTTCAGTGCCATGAAACGGGGTGTAAGGGCAGACACCCCTTCAATGGCACATAGCCGGAGAGTGGGCAGGCACCGCTTCAGTGCCATGACGCAGGGTGTGAGGGCCGGGAACCCCTTCAGTGACATGACCTGGGGCATCAGGGCCGGGCACCCCTTCAGTGCCATGAAACGGGGTGTGAGGGCCGGGCTCGATTTTAGTTCCATGAATCGGGGTGTGAGGCCGGGCATCCCTCCAGCACCATTACCCGGGGTATATGGGCCGGGCACCCCTTCAGTGCTATGACCCGGGGAGTGAGGGCCGGCACCCTTTCAGTGACATGACCCGGGGTGTGAGGGCCGGGCACCCCTTCAATGACATGACCCGGAGTGCGTGGGCCGGGCACCCTTTCAGTGCCATGACCCTGGGTGTGAGGGCCGGTGACTCCTTCAGTGACATGACCCGGGGTGTGAGGGCCGGGCACCCTTACAGCACCATGACCCGGGGTGTGAGGGCCGGGCTCGATTTCAGTGCCATGAATCGGGGTGTGAGGGCCGGGCACCCTTCTAGCACCATGACACGGGGTATAAGGGCCGGGCACCCCTTCAATGACATGACCCGGTGGGTGTTTGCCGGGTACCCTTTCAGTGCCATGACCCGGGGTGTAAGGTCCGGGCACCCGTTTAGGTCTATAACCAGGGGTGTGAGGGCCGGGTACACCTTCAGTGCCATGGCCAGGGGTGTGACGGCCGGGCACCCCTTCAGTGACATGACCCAGGGCGTGAGGGCCGGGCACTATTTCAGTGCCATGAAATGGGGTGTGAAGGCCGGGCAACCCTACAGTGCTGTGAACCGGGGTGTGAGGGCCGGGCACCCCTTCACATGACCCGGGGTGTGAGGGCCGGGCACCCCTACAGTGCCATGAATCGGGGTGTGAGGGCCGGGCACCTTTTCAGCGACAAGACCCGGGGTGTGAGGGCCGGCCTCGATTTCAGTGCGATGAATAAGGGTGTGAGGGCCGGTCACCCCTCCAGCACCATGACCTGGGGTATGAGGGCCGAGCACCCCTTCAGTGCTATGACCCGGGGTGTGAGGGCCGGGCACCCTTTCAGTGATATGACCCGGGGTGTGAGGGCCGGGCACCCCTTCAATGACATGACCCGGGGTGTGTGGTCCGGGCACCCTTTCAGTGCTATGATCCGGGGTGTGAGGGCCGGTCACCCCTTCAGCCCCATGACCCGGGGTGTGAGGGCCGGGCACTCGTTTAGGTCTATGACCAGGGGTGTGAGGGCCGGACACTCGTTTAGCTCTATGACCACGGGTGTGAGGGCCGGGCACACCTTCAGTGCCATGGCCAGGGGTGTCACGGCCGGGCACCTCATCAGTGCCATGACCCGGGATGTGAGGGCCGGGTACCTCTTCAGTGACATGACCTGGAGTGTGAGGGCCTGGCACCTCTATAGTGACATGACCCGGGGTGTGAGGGCCGGGCACCCTTTCAGCACCATGACCCTGGGTGTGAGGGCCGGGCACCCGTTTAGGTCTATGACCAGGGGTGTGAGGGCCGGGCACACCTTCAGTGCCATGACCCGGGGTGTGAGGGCCGGGAACCCCTTCAATGACAAGACCCGGGGCGTCAGGGCCGGGCACCCCTTCTGTGCCAATGAATAGGCTGCTTGTCCAATTAACCAGTCCGTTCACACATATTTATATTTGGGTTTTAAGTAACGAAACCCAAACGGTAGTTCCTTTGTTTTATTATAAAAGGTTGTATATATAATTCCTGAGTGTATATCAACCGTAAGTCTCACTGTCTAGGAGTGAATGAGAAAGGGACGGCGTTTATGTATGATAAACGTTAGGTCACGTCCTTACGATATGAGTTGTGGTGAGCTACTGAAGCTTAGGGGCATCGCAGTGCATGCTTACAGATATGCTGAGCTATGGGTCTCGCCCTCTTGGGTAAGTTGCCCGCTCACCTGTCAATCTCATGTCTTACTCATAGACAGTGGAAAGTTACAGGGTGGTGAATCTGAATATAATATCAGATGTATTGACCCATTTATATAATACGTTCTGTTGATGAGACAGGGGCCTATTACATCTCTCGGTCACCTACCAGCCGAGCTCCGTGAGGCCTAAATAACTCACAGAGTACAGTACATCCTAGACAACCCTAACCATGTTATAAACAGATATGTAGAAACTAAGCTGGGGAAATTACTGTAGGGGTATTCTCTACTACAGGGGACCTAGACTTTTGTGTCGTACGGGTTAGTATGTTATGAACAATGTTGAATTTGGAAGATACTGCCCGGTAATAACAGAACAGGAACATTATTGCCAGAATTAACAGAACAGAGGGAATCGTAAGACTTGGTAGTGCAAATTCCCGTGACAGGTAAAATGGCAAGTTATTATTCAAATCAGCAAAATGTGTCTCGTTCAAGAAAGTTAACACTTTTAATTTCTCTGATACTATTTGAATATCCTTGATAGTGAAATTCATTACAGGAAGTGGAATTAAAGCAGACTTGAGTTTTCGATTTAACGCAAAATGCTGATGAGTAGGCAAGGTCCGTAATGTACTACAAGTGATTTCACAGTAATCAGGAGCCTTGTAATGCCCTTTCACAACTAGCTGCTTAACACCATTTTGGCATTTTAAAATTACAGTAGTGAGATTTGGAAAGAACAAATACTGCACATTGTGAAGGTGAGCGTGGAACACAGTCTTTAGACTAACTGGCCTATAACTGCATTGCGCTAACGCTGTGCGTACATTTGGTTGTATGACTGCCAATTCACATATTCCTTCTGCAGCAGGAATAAATGCAAACATGTAGGCTGGACATACGTGTAGGTGTAGATAAGACGACTTACACCGTGACAGTACCTCAGATTCCTCTATTGATAACAATGAATATTCTTCATCTACTAAGAAAAGTTCTTTAGGCCTATCTAGGGTATACAGTGTGTCGTTCACAAACCAGGGGAAGGGTTCTAAATGCCATGCATTAAACTCATGTTGCCCTCGCATAGGAATGTGGATCAGAATTGCATTGTGCGTGAGGGTTGACTCCAACAGCGGGTAATAATGGTGAACCTCATTGTCATTGAAAATAGGAGTTAAATGATACTGCAACTTGGCTATTTTTAAAGCTTCAAGAAGCGTCTGCACAGGCACAAGCCTCGCGTCCACACGTCCTATCCCGGCATCTACAATGCTGTCTATTAGTTCATTTTTAGAGGTTACAATTTTATGAACTGAAATTTCAGCAGCATGCAAATATTCTGTGAAGTAAAGGAGCCATTCTAACGTCGGAATTGCTTTCTGTAACCTAGTAACAATCCTCGAAACTTGGTTAGACTCCATTATGATTGCATTAACCTTTGATTCTAGAGCAGTAATCGCGTGAAAGGTTTGAGAAATAACGCGATTCTGTTGAGATACAGCCTGAACGACAACGTTCATTCGGTCCCCCAATTTAGCTACATCATCGGCCGTTGCCGTGCCAAACAAAGCGCTTTGGATAAGACCCACAAAATTAAAGAGACCCCTTTTTCGTCGTGCCTGAGAATGCACTTCTTGAGCAAGATCCGCTTGAGATGCAGGTAGATTTTTCCCCACATCAACTAGAAACTCGCGAAGGTTCTGGAGACGAAAGTGTAGAAGGTCTATAGTTTGTGAAACTATTGTCGAATTCTTCGAAGCTGTGCTGAGACTATGAAGGATGTCCAATGCTGATTGTAGTTGGCCGTCGACGTTTTCCATCTGACGCGGAAGTTGGAGTAGTGGCTGTAGTTCATACTTGATGTTCACCACGTCCTCAGCTATGAGAACGCGTCCGAGAGGTGCCACCAGTGCACCTGGTTTGAGGACTAATGGGGACATTTTCGTCAACACAACGGTGCCACAACAGAGTAGAAGCAAGACACTGACGATCCCAGCCATTCTGTAAGGAATTACAAACGAGTTAACGTCTACTCGCAGAACGTAGTTTCATACAATAGTCATTTGGGACATTTTGTTTCTGAACAGTCTGTAAGGATGTATCAATCACATTATCATCAACTTGAGGTAAGACATTTATCTGGGTCTTCTTTATACGATCCGCGTGCACGACATCTGCAATCTGTGCATTAGGCTTCCATATTTTGAATTTGTTGCCTGCTTCTTTTGAGATTATGCGGAATGGACCAGAAAATTTCGCCGAAAGTTTGGAGTTCCTTTCAGGTTCCCGTAACATAACAGCGTCCCCAACGTTCAGTGCGATAGGTTTAGCATGTTTATGTTGTTTGATGATCATTTCGGCGCGTGACGCCGCTAGCTGTGATCGTACTTGGTTATGAATTTCTGTAAAGACATGAATTTGTTTTGCCGCAAAATCATCCGTATTATATACCGGGTATGGCGCCTCTGTAAGGATGTCGTAAGGCAGACGTTTATCTGTGCCATAGACAATATAGTAGGGTGTTTTGCCCGTAGAGCTATTAACTGACCCATTAATCGACGCTGCAACCTGCGGTAACCAATCCTCCCATGCGTATTGAAAACCAATAACAATTGGACGCAGTATTTCTAGGATTTTACGATTGGTTCTTTCAACAAGGCCATTAGCCTGTGGATGATAAGCTGTCACAAAAGTTTGTTTAATTCCATATTGTAAACATATATGCTCTATTAGCTCATTCTTGAACTCTGTTCCATTATCAGAGAGTAGAACTTTAGGCGTAGTATATGGACATATGAGATTCATCACTATAGCATAGGCTACTGCTTCGGCCGTTTTGCTTTTTAGTGGGACCAAGACCACGAACCTGGAAAAATGATCCACACACACTAAGACGTATCCTGATCCCTGATGACTCATTGGGAGTTGTAACAAGTCAACAGCGACGGTCTGGTGTAGGATATTGTAGAATCGGGGCAGGTGATCCTGTTGATCCTTTATGTTGAGCACATGCCAAACAATTAGCTATGTGTAATTCTATGTCTTTCTTCATATTGTTCAGGAAATACTTCTTTCGTAAATCCGCTAAGCATTTATCACGACCTTGGTGACCTGCTTGTGGGACATCGTGGAACAATGTTATTACTGCTTTGCGCAACGTGTCAGGTACGACTATTTGAGACACATTACCCTCAGGAGATTTTCTCGTCCTATGGAGTATGTTATGTCGTAATTCAAACTGACTTAAGGGAAGAAATAACTTGGGGAGTTTAACATCCTCGCCCGATTCGAGAGCAAAAATAACAGCTGACCAATATGGGTCGCGTCGTTGCTCATCTTCCAGCTGCGAAAGAGTGAATGTTGATACAGGCATAACTGGTGCTATATTTCTTGACAGAGCGTCGGCGACAACATTCGCCCTCCCAGGTAAATACCTAAATTCGGGGTCAAACTCTTGAATTGTCAGATACCAGCGTGCTAATCTGCCTGATAAGTTTCTGCCATGGAACAGTTCGGTGACTGCCGCATGATCAGTAAAAACAGTTATCTTGTAGCCAAAGATAATGTCTTTGAACTTCTTAAGTGCCCACACAACGGCTAACGTTTCTAAATGCGTCACCGAATAACGTGTTTCAGAATCGATTAGTTTGCGACTTGCAAATGCTATCACTCTAAACTTCCCACGCGTGTCCTCTTGCATGAGCACTGCTCCGACTCCAATTCCGGAAGCGTCAGTACAGAGAGTGAAAGGTTGAGTGTAGTCTGGGAATGCTAGAACCGGGGCATTGGTTAGCGCTGTCTTCAATGCCGTAAAACTTTCCTCGTGTTCAGCATCCCATATGAACACTGCATCTTTTTTGAGCAACCTCGTTAGGGGCGATGCTAATGTTGCATAGTCCTTGATAAAGGAACGATAATAACCAGATAATCCGAGAAAGCTACGCACATGATCATTTGAGGTAGGACGCGGGAACTGAGATACAGCTTTGACTTTATCATTAACTGTGTGTATGCCCTCACCGTCGACTACATGACCAAGGAAATGGATTCTGGATTTTAAAAACTCGCACTTTGAGAGTTTTATTTTGAGTCCTGCTGTGGAAAGTTTGGCCAAAACTTCACGCAGTTTTATCAGATGGGAATCGACGTCCTTACTGACTACTATTAGATCATCCAAATAAGCGCAGACTGTGTTACCAATTAGTCCGGCAAACAGGGTGTTGATCATTCTTTGAAATGTTAGTGGGGCATTTCTGAGACCAAATGGCATTCGTAGAAACTCAAAGTGGCCTAGAGGCGTGCTAAATGCCGTGATTTCTCGTGATTTTTCATCGAGTGGTATTTGCCAATACCCACTAAGCAAATCTAAGTTGCTAAATACCGCATTATCCTTGCCTAAGGATTGCAATATGTCACTCAAGATAGGCATTGGGTACCTATCAGGGATTGTTTGATCATTTACGCGCCTGAAATCTATGACAGGGCGCCATCCACCATCCTTTTTCGGGACGAGGAATAATGGGCTATTAAAGGGGGATTTTGAGTGTCTAATGACATTCTCATCTAACATACCCTGTACCATATCTTGCACTACAGCGCGCTGGCTATGAGGTAGTCTATAAGCTGGTACGTAAATAGGGTTGGTTCCTTCCTTTAACGCTATATGATGGGATGTTAAATCTGTCTGACCTAGCGTTTCCCCTGGCAAGGCTACTATTTCTGTAGTCGGCAAGCAGCTCTAACAGGCGTGTCTTGCCCTGAGGATGATCGATCACCTTGACATGTGGTGCTATTTGATCTATCCTGGCCAGTCGAGTCTGTTGGCAATTCGCAACAATACCTCGAATTAGGAATTTATTTGGTTGCACTTCGACATTGCTGTGATATCTAGAAAATCACACACATAACATCCTTTCTTTAATTTCTTGATAATGTGAAATTGCTCCCGCAATCCCGTAGACTTGTGTGTGTGTGTACCACAGTAGACACAGCTGATTCCAAGGTCCGGTGATTGGGTCAATAGTTACAAAAATCCTGAGTACAGCAAACCACCGCTAATTGTCACACAACGTCATCCACAACACCATACCTCAGAATGCTGAGACCATCTCTTAGACCGGATGTGTCATCATCACTAGGGTGGGTGCTGGGTGCTGGTAACTGGGGGTTGTTCACGCCATACGAAAGAATTTTGTTGACAGGATGTTGATTGATGAGTAGTCTCAACAACTGCAGTCACGTCCTGTCACACCCTGGGCAGTGAACGAATCATTTGCAGAAACTAATGTTCACTTCAGCTCACAGGATTGTTGCGTTGGTGAATTCCTCATTCTGGTAATGGAGAGTACTCTTCAACATTGCAGGTACTATCTTCCAACTCTTGCTGCTGTAATCACGCTGGGAAGGTGTGTGGTTGAGGTCGAGAGATATCTCTGACGCAAGATCCGCCTTCCTCTTAATAGGATTGGTAGACAACACTTTCGTCCTAGCGGTGAGCATAGGCTCAGAATGACTCATTGCTGTGTAGGAAACACCTTTAAACATAACACTATTATTACGTGGATGAACATCTATCATGTTCTTTCGAAGAGTTGGTAGACCAAGTAACCGGTCAGCTGGCAAATTGAACTGCTGAACTATATAAAAGTCCGCATAGAAGGGCGTACCACGTCTTGAGAATCTGAGAGGTAACGTCACCATTCCTTTGATGCTCAGCTGAGTACCTGAAACTCCTTCGAGCTCAGCGTTACTAGGCCTCCATTTGAATTTGCCGTGAGGGAATTTACGTTGTAACTCGTGATATGATGTCAAGGCCAATACATTAGCGCAAGCACCTGTGTCTATATCAAGAGCCAATCTGGTATTATCCACTCTCACCGGCACTGACAACACTTCCACTTTTCTAAGCGCCGCTATTAATGAGGCCGCTATAGAAGTGCTGTGAGGAGGGGCGGGAATTACCCTATCTATCCCTCTCCTTGCTGTAGTGTGCGCTGGTCTTCCCCCGATGACTTGTCCTGGGGACGTTTCTGCTTGCGCCTATACGACACCTCCGTTTCACTTAGGTCCACTCCCTAGCCTTTATTAGTATATCGCACTCATGTGAACTATGAGATGTCGATTTGTGAAGAGCGCACCATTTGCGCACTTTCTGGGTAGGAGGAGGAGGTGCTGCTTTGGCTACCTCTCTGTTTGACCTTAAGAATGGCTTTGCACCGGGTGTGGCCTTAAAATTAGCACTATTACCTCGGAGCTGAAAACAATCTTCCATTACGTGGCCACGTTTATTACAATGTGCGCATCGTAAAGATGTTTTCTGTTTATATGTTAGGCGGGGAGGAGCGATCGGAGCTAAGTGTGTCGAATAAGGAGTCTGAGAGTGAGGCATCTGTGGCATCTGAGACGGCTGGGGTTGTGGTGACGTCACTGAGGGCTGCGCCAGTAAGGGGCCCGTAGCCTGGGGACAGAGCTTGTTTGTGTATTCCATCATATCGAAGGGTGGTTCATACTGTACTTCCTGTGCCCGGCTATATAAGGGAACACGGACGGAAAGAAGAAAACTTATTAGTTCTATCAATGTTTCCACATTGTCCGGTGGCATATCACCCCGTGAGTTGTACCAGCCTGATGACCGGAAGGTCGCTTGCATGTCCTGGGGAACCTCGCCCGCGATGTCAACAGCGTCAACGGGTGTTTCGTTTCGTATACCTGGAATACAGCGATCCAACCATCTGAAGATCCATTGCAGTTGGCCCAGCTGTGACCTACCCCCAAAAATCCCAATTAGCGTTCGCTTGAACTTTTCATAGTCAGGGCTTTGTAAACCAAACGCATTTAAATGACTGCCTGCATAGGAACCCTGCGTTATATGGGAACGTACATATGCTTTCTTTTCTTCGTCAGTCGTTATGTGACTATTGCGCATGCTATCTTCACATGCACGAATAAAATGTGCGACCCTATAATCGTCTTGTCCGGTGAAATTTCGAACATAATCACCGCGCTGCATGATATTAATAACATTATCAGCTTTAGGTGTGGTAGTAGTACTGGTGTGAGGTTTAGAAGATGCCATTTTAGTGTTAGTATTAAGCAAATTAGTATTCTTACTCTTAATAGAAGGCTGGGTTAATAAGGTTGTTACCGATTTAGCAACAGACACACAATCACCTGTAACAGGGGTAACTGCTTTAGTATACTTAGGTGAGGTACTATAGTGATTACCAGACCGTAGGGTACGACGGTTTAAGTCGTCAAATGATTCGTCTATAACTTTCTCAATACTTCCTACCGACTCATTTAACTGTGTTCCATACTCAAAATCTATGTCAGTCTGGGCTTGATCATCGATGAGTTGGTTATCAGCAAACAGTTGCGCTAGGCGTTCGATTTCATCTACATTAGACATGGGAAACTTAGAAATTATCTATTAACCCCCTTGGGTCAATGAATACTTAACAGTAAGTAGATCACTTGCCTCTCATTTACAAGACAAATGAATATGTTTTGTAGTTAATTATTAAACTATCAATAAGTAGGCAGACACTTACAAACTACTGTAAATTATAGGATATCAATACATTAATCTTACATTCGACACTTTATCATTGAAATAATCCTATCCGACGAACCTATCCGTGTGAAGATATCTCTCGAACGTGTTCATGTGTGTAGAACTATGAAATTTAAATACCTATTTATACAGAGTAGTACGTCTGTATAGAAAATGTGATCCTTCAAGAGTTTTGAGTGGAGCGGTGGGTGGAGTGAGGGTGGGGCCTCTTCCTAGGATGCGTACGCTGCTGCTGGTTTCCTTGGCAACGAGAAGACGCTTCTGCTTTGGTAAGAGACGAGTCCACTTGAAATACCTGTAGGTGAGTTCCTCCTCCGGCGATCAGAAAACTGATGATTGGTTATCACACTGGTCGTGCTGGTTCGCTGGCGAAAACTGCCGTGTGCCAATTCTTCACAGTCCACGTATATATGGAGATCTGTATGATGACACCGGAATTCGTAATTCGCGCTGACGACACAACAATACTGCTCAGCTGCTAGTGAAATACCAATTGAATTCCAGGTTACGAAACTGTTGTTCAACACTGCAACACTGTAATGTCTAGGGAATGCTGAGTGGAGTCTATCTCAACTGGCTCAATCTGGATATGTACCAACAGGCTGTAATATTTGTATATTACGAATTCTGCACGTATTTGTATGTGACAGAGATAAGGAGCGCTCACTACATATCGTCTCAATACGGGATATAATTTTAAACACTAGGATTATGTAACGCGTCACTGCTGTGTGGTTTCTTGTTTTTCACAAGACACAGACGGATGATACGACTACCAGTTTGAAGAATCCGTACACACCGCTTGCCACCTATATGAATCGGCTGCTGTCCAATTAACCAGTCTGTTCACACATATTTATATTTGGGTTTTAAGTAACGAAACCCAAACGGTAGTTCGTTTCTTTTATTATAAAAGGTTGTATATATAATTCCTGAGTGTATATCAACCGTAAGTCTCACTGTCTAGGAGTGAATGAGAAAGGGACGGCGTTTACGTATGATAAACGTTAGGTCACGTCCTTACGATATTAGTTGTGGTGAGCTACTGAAGCTTAGGGGCATCGCAGCGCGTGCTTACAGAAATGCTGAGCTATGGGTCTCGCCCTCTTGGGTAAGTTGCCCGCTCACGTGTCAATCTCATGTCTTACTCATAGACAGTGGAAAGTTACAGGGTGGTGAATCTGAATATAATATCAGATGTATTGACCCATTTATATAATACGTTCTGTTGATGAGACAGGGGCCTATTACACCAAGAAACGGGGTGTGAGGTGCGGGCACCCCTTCACATGACCCGGGGTGTGAGGGCCGGGCACCCATTCAGTGCCATGAATCGGGGTGTGAGGGCCGGGCACCCCTTCAGCACCATGACCCCGGGTGTGAGGGCTGGGCATGATTTCAGTGCCATGAATCGGGGTGTGAGGGCCGGGCACCCCTCTAGCACCATGACCCGGGGTATGAGGGCCGGGCACCCCTTCAGTGCTATGACCCGGGGTGTGAGTGCCGGGCACCCTTTCAGTGACATGAACCTGGAGTGTGTGGGCCGGGCACCCTTTGAGTGCCATGACCCGGGGTGTGAGGGCCCGTCACTCCTTCAGTGCCATGACCCGGGATGTGAGGGCCGGGCAACCCTTCAGCACTATGACCCGGGGTGTGAGAGCCGGGATCGATTTCAGTGCCAAGAATCGGGGTGTGAGGTCCGGGCACCCCTCAAGCACCATGACCCAGGGTATGAGGGCCGGGCACCCCTTTAATGACATGACCCGTGGTGTGTGGTCCGGGCCTTTCGGTGCCATGAACAGGGTGTGTGGGACAGGCACCCGTTTGGGTCTATAACCGGGGGTGTGAGGCCGGGCAAACCTTCAATTAGCTGCATGGCCAGGGTGTGACGGCCAGGCACGCTTCAGTGCCATGACCGGGATGTGAGGCCGGGCACCCCAGCAAGTAACACATGGCCCTTTAGGGGCGTCAGGGCCGAGCACCCCTTCAGCACCATGACCGGGGTGAGGCAGGCACCCGCTTTTCAGTGCCATGAAAGCGGGATCGCGAAGAGCTGGGCACCCCTTCCCGGTGCTGCCATGAAGCAGGGTGTGAGGGCCGGGATGCGATTTTAGTTCCATGGTAGGGTGTGAGGGCCTGGCACCCTTTCAGTGCCATGGCCAAGGGTGTGTTTGCCGGGTACCCTTTCAGTGCCATGAAACGGGGTGTGAGGGCCGGGCTCGATTTTATTTCCATGAATCGGGGTGTGATGGCCGGGCATCCCTCCAGCACCATGACCCGGGGTATGAGGGCCGGGCACCCCTTCAGTGCTATGACCCGGGGTGTGAGGGCCGGGCACCCTTTCACTGACATGACCCGGGGTGTGAGGGCCGGGCACCCCTTCAAAGACATGACCCGGAGTGTGTGGGCCGGGCACCATTTCAGTGCCATGACCCGGGGTGTGAGGGCCGGTGACTCCTTCAGTGCCATAACCCGGGGTGTGAGGCCCGGGCACCCCTTCAGCACCATGACCCGTGGTGTGTTTGCCGGGTACCCTTTCAGTGCCATGACCCGGGGTGTGAGGGCGGAACGGTCAACTCCGCATGACCTGGGGTGTGAGGACCGGGCACCCTTTGGAATCACATGACCCGGGGTGTGAGGGCAAGTGCACCCCTTCAGCTCCATGACCCGGTATGTGAGGGCTGGGCATCCCTCCAGCACCATGGCCTGGGGTGTGAGGGCCGGGCACCCCTCCAGCACCATGGCCCGGGGTGTGAGGGCCGGACACCCCTTCAGTGTCATGAACCGGGGTGTCCTGGCCGGACACCCCTCCACAACCATGGCCCGTGGTGTGCGGGCCGGGCACCCTTTCAGTACCATGAATCGGGGTGTAGGGCCGGGCACCACTTTAGGTACATGACCAGGGATGTGAGGGCCGGGCACCTCTTCAGTGCCATGACCCCGGGTGTGAGGGCCGGGCACCCCTTCAGTGTCATGACCCGAGGTGTGAGGGCCGGGCACCCGTTTAGGTCTATAACCAGGAGTGTGAGGGCCGGGCACACCTTCAGTGCCATGGCCAGGGGTGATGACGGCCGGGCACCCCTTCAGTGACATGACCCGGGGTGTGAGGGCCGGACACCCCTTCACATGACCCGGGGTGTATGGCCGGGCACCACTTTAGGTGCATGACCAGGGGTGTGAGGCAGAGCACCTCATCAGTGCCATGACCCGGGGTGTGAGGGCCGGGCACCCGTTTAGGTCTATAACCAGGGATGTGAGGGCCGGGCACACCTTCAGTGCCATGTCCAGGGGTGTGACGGCCGGGCACCGCTTCAGTGCCATAACCTGGGGTGTGAGGGCCGGGAACCGATTCAACTCAATGACCTGGGGTGTGAGGGCCGGGCACCCTTTTAGGTCCATGACCCGGGGTGTGAAGGCCGTGCACCCCTTCAGTGACATGACCCGGGGTGTGATGTCCGGGCACCCCTTCAGCTCCATGACCCGGTATGTGAGGGCTGGGCATCCCTCCAGCACCATGGCCCGGGGTGTGAGGGCCGGGCACCCCTCCAGCACCATGGCCCGGGGTGCGAGGGTCGGGCACCCCTTCAGTGTCATGAACAGGGGTGTCCTGGCCGGATACCCCTCCAGAACCATGGCCCGTGGTGTGAGGGCCGGGCACCCTTTCAGTACCATGAATCAGGGTGTAGGGCCGGGCACCACTTTAGGTACATGACCAGGGGTGTGAGGGCAGGAGCACCTCATCAGTGCCATGACGAGGTGTGAGGGCAGGCACCCCTTCAATGACATGACCGGGGTGTAATGTCCAGGCTTTTGCTCCAGCTCCATGACCCGGTAAGTGAGGGCTGGGCATCCTCAGCACCATGGCAGGGTGAGGGCAGGGCACCCCTCCAGCACCATGGCCCGGGGTGTGAGGGCCGGGCACCCCTTCAGTGTCATGAACCGGGGTGTCCTGGCCGGACACCCCTCCAGAACCATGGCCCGTGGTGTGAGGGCCCTGCACCCTTTTAGTACCATGAATCGGGGTGTAGGGCCGGGCACCACTTTAGGTACATGACCAGGGGTGTGAGGGCCGGGCACCTCATCAGTGCCATGACCCGGGGTGTGAGGGCCGGGCACCCCTTCAGTGACATGACCAGGAGTGTGAGGGCCTGGCACCCCTACAGTGCCATGGCCAAGGGTGTGTTTGCCGGGTACCCTTTCAGTGCCATGACCCGAGGTGTGAGGGCCGGGCACCCGTTTAGGTCTATAACCAGGGGTGTGAGGGCCGGGCACACCTTCCGTGCCATGGCCAGGGGTGATGACGGCCGGGCACCCCTTCAGTGATATGACCCGGGGTGTGAGGGCCGGGCACCCCTTCACATGATCCGGGGTGTAGGGCCGGGCACCACTTTAGGTACATGACCATGGGTGTGAGGGCCGGGCACCTCATCAGTGCCATGACCCGGGGTGTGAGGGCCGGGCACAGCTTCAGTGCCATGGCCAGGGGTGTGTTTGCCGGGTACCCTTTCAGTGCTATGACCCGGGGTGTGAGGGCCCGGCACCCGTTTAGGCCTTTAACCAGGGGTGTGAGGGCCGGGCACACCTTCAGTGCCATGGCTAGGGGTGTGACGGCCGGGCACCCCTTCAGTGCCATGACCCGGGGTGTGAAGTCCGGGCACTATTTCAGTGCCATGAAATGGGGTGTGTAGGCCGGGCAATCCTACAGTGCTGTGAACCGGGGTGTGAGGGCCGCGCACCCCTTCACATGACCCGGGGTGTGAGGGCCGCGCACCCCTTCACATGACCCAGGGTGTGAGGGCCGGGCACCCCTTCAGTACCATGACCTGGGGTGTGAGGGCCCGCCTCGATTTCAGTGCCATGAATCGGGGTGTGAGGGCCGGGCATCCCTCCAGCACCATGACCTGGGGTATGAGGGCCGAGCACCCCTTCAGTGCTATGACCCGGGGTGTGATGGCCGGGCACCCGTTTAGGTCTATGACAAGGGGTGTGAGGGCCGGGCACACCTTCAGTGCCATGTCCAGGGGTGTGACGGCCGGGCACCGCTACAGTGCCATTACCTGGGGTGTGAGGGCCGGGAACCCCTTCAGTGACATGACCCGGGGCGTAAGGGCAGGGCACCCCTTTAGTGCCATGAAACGGGGTGTGAGGGCCGGGCTCAATTTTAGTTCCATGAATCGGGGTGTGAGGGCCGGGCATCCCTCCAGCACCATGACCCGCGGTATGAGGGCTGGGCATCCCTTCAGTGCTATGACCCGGGGTGTGAGGGCCGGGCACCCTTTCACTGACATGACCCGGGGTGTGAGGGCCGGGCACCCCTTCAAAGACATGACCCGGAGTGTGTGGGCCGGGCACCCTTTCAGTGCCATGACCCGGGGTGTAAGGGCCGGTGACTCCTTCAGTGCCATGACCCGGGGTGTGAGGGCAGGGCACCCCTTCAGCACCATGACCCGGGGTGTGTTTGTCGGGTACCCTTTCAGTGCCATGAATCGCGGTGTGAGGTCCGGAGGCGCCGTTTGGAGGTCTACAACCGGGAGTTGTAGGGGCCAGGTACACCTTCAGTGCCATGAAATGGGGTGTGAAGGCCGGGCAACCCTACAGTGCTGTGAACCGGGGTGTGAGGGCCGGGCACCCCTTCACATGACCCGGGGTGTGAGGGCCGGGCACCCCTTCAATGCCATGAATCGGGTTGTGAGGGCCGGGCACCGCTTCAGCACCATGTCCTGGGGTAGGAGGGCCGAGCACCCCTTCAGTGCTATGACCCGGGGTGTGAGGGCCGGGCACCCGTTCAGTGACATGACCCGGGGTGTGAGGGCCGGGCACCCCTTCAATGACATGACCCGGGGTGTGTGGGCCGGATACCCTTTCAGTGCTATGACCCGGACTGTGAGGGCCGGTCACTCCTTCAGTGCCATGACCCGGGGTGTGAGGCCCGGGCACCCCTTCAGCCCCATGACCCGGGGTGTGAGGGCCGGGCACTCGTTTAGGTCTATGACCAGGGGTGTGAGGGCCGGGCACTCGTTTAGCTCTAAGTCCACGGGTGTGAGGGCCGGGCACACCTTCAGTGCCATGGCCAGGGGTGTGACGGCCGGACACCTCATCAGTGCCATGACCCGGGATGTGAGGGCCGGGTACCCCTTCAGTGACATGACCCGGAGTGTGAGGGCCGGGCACCCCTTAAGTGTCATGAACCGGGGTGTCCTGGACGGACACCCCTCCAGATCCATGGCCCGTGGTGTGAGGGCCGGGCACCCTTTTAGTACCATGAATCGGGGTGTAGGGCCGGGCACCACTTTAGGTACACATGATGACAGGGTGTGAGCCGGGCACCTCAATAGTGCCATGACGGGCTGTGAGGGCGGGCACCCCTTCAGTGACACTGACCAGGAGTGTGAGGGCGGGCACCCCTTCGGTGACATGACCGGGGGTGTGAGGCCAGGCACCTTCAAATGACCGGGGGTGTAGGGCGGGCACCACTGGAAGTACATGATCAGGGAATTGGCGAGGGCCGGGCACCTCATCAGTGCCATGACAGAGGTGAGGAGCTGGACACACCTTCATTTTTGGCCAGGTGTGTGTTTGCCAGGTACCCTTTCAGTGCCATGACCCGGGGTTTGAGGGCCGGGCACCCGTTTAGGTCTATAACCAGGGGTGTGAGGGACGGGCACACCTTCAGTGCCATGGCCAGGGCTGTGACGGCCGGGCACCCCTTCAGTGACATGACCCGGGGTGTGTGGGCTGGGCACCCTTTCAGTGGTATGACCCGGGGTGTGAGGGCCGGTCACTCCTTCAGTGCCATAACCCGGGGTGTGAGGGCCGGGCAACCCTTCAGCCCCATGACCCGGGGTGTGAGGGCCGGGCACTCGTTTAGGTCTATGACATGGGGTGTGAGGGCCGGGCACACCTTCACAGACATGACCCGGGGTGTGGAGGGCTGGCACCCTTCAATGATGGGCGGGGATCTGTGTGGGCCGGATACCCTTTCAGTGCTATGACCCGGACTGTGAGGGCCGGTCACTCCTTCAGTGCCATGACCCGGGGTGTGAGGCCCGGGCACCCCTTCAGCCCCATGACCCGGGGTGTGAGGGCCGGGCACTCGTTTAGATCTATGACCAGGGGTGTGAGGGCCGGGCACTCGTTTAGCTCTAAGTCCACGGGTGTGAGGGCCGGGCACACCTTCAGTGCCATAGCCAGGGGTGTGACGGCCGGACACCTCATCAGTGCCATGACCCGGGATGTGAGGGCCGGGTACCCCTTCAGTGACATGACCCGGAGTGTGAGGGCCTGGCACCTCTATAGTGACATGACCCGGTGTGTTAGGGCCGGGCACCCTTTCAGCACCATGACCCTGGGTGTGAGGGCCGGGCACCCCTTCAGCACCATGACCCGGTGTGTGAGGGGCGGGCACCCCTTCAGTTCCATGAACCGGGGTGTGAAGGCCGGGCACCCCTTCAGTGACATGAACCGGGGTGTGAGGGCCGGGCACCCTTTCAGTGCCATGAAACGGGGTGTAAAGGCCGGGCACACCTCCAGCACCATGACCCGGGGTGTGAGGGCCGGGCTCGATTTCAGTGCCATGAATCGGGGTGAGGGCCGGGCACCCCTCTAGCACCATGACACGGGGTATAAGAGCCGGGCACCCCTTCATTGACATGACCCGGTGTGTGTTTGCCGGGTACCCTTTCAGTGCCATGACCCGGGGTGTGAAGGCCGGGTACCCGTTTAGGTCTATAACCAGGGGTGTGAGGGCCGGGTACACCTTCAGTGCCATGGCCAGGGGTGTGACGGCCGGGCACCCCTTCAGTGACATGACCTGGGGTGTGAGGGCCGGGCACTATTTCAGTGCCATGAAATGGGGTGTGAAGGCCGGACAACCCTACAGTGCTGTGAACCGGGGTGTGAGGGCCGGGCACCCCTTCACATGACCCGGGGTGAGTGCTGGCACCTTTCACATGACCTGGGGTGTGAGGCCGGGCACCCCTCCAGTGCCATTAATCGGGGTGTGAGGGCCGGGCATCCCTTCAGCGCCATGACCCGGGGTGTGAGGGCCGGCCTCGATTTCAGAGCCATGAATAAGGGTGTGAGAGCCGGTCACCCCTCCAGCACCATGACCTGGGGTATGAGGGCCGAGCACCCCTTCAGTGCTATTACCCGGGGTGTGAGGGCCGGGCACCCTTTCAGAGACATGACCTGGGGTGTGAGGGCCGGGCACCTCTTCAATGACATGACCCGGGGTGTGAGGGCCGGGCACCCCTCCAGCACCATGGCCCGGGGTGTGAGGGCGGGGCACCCATTCAGCACCATGGCCCGGGGTGTGAGGGCCGGGCACCTCTCCAGCACCATGGCCCGGGGTGTCAGGGCCGGACACCTCTCCAACACCATGGCCCGGGTGAGGGCCGACACCCTCCAGCACCATGGTGTCTGAGCTTGACTGCTTGGCACCGCTTCAAAGCATGTCCTGGGTGAGGGCTGGGCACCTTTTCAGTGCCATGACCCAGGGTGTGAGAGCCGGGCTCGATTTCAGTGCCATGAATCGGAGTGTGAGGGCCGGGCACCCCTCCAGCACCATGATCCAGGGTATGAGGGCCGGGCACCCCTTCAGTGCTATGACCCGGGGCTTGAGGGCCGGGCACCCTTTCAGTGACATGACACCGGGGTGTGGGTCCAGGCACCCTTTCAATGACATTTCCCGGGGTGTGTGGGGGCCGGGCACCCTTTCAGTGCCATAACCCGGGGTGTAAGGGCTTTGTCACCTTCCAGCTGCGACGCGGGTGCGAGGGCGGGCACACCTTCAGCCCTAAAAACCCGTGAGGGGGCCGGGCACCGTTTAGGTTCATGACAGGGTGTGGTGGGTCAAAATTCGGGCACTCGTTTAGGTCTATGGCCAGGGGTGTGAGGGCTGGGCATACCTTCAGTGCCATGGCCAGGGGTGTGACGGCCGGGTTACCACTTCAGTGCTATGACCCCGGGTGTGAGGGCCGGGCACTCCTTCAGTGACATGAATCGGGGTGTGAGGGCCGGGTACAATTTCAGTGACATGACCCTGGGTGTGAGGGCCAAGCACCCCTTTAGTGACATGACCCGGTGTGTGAGGGCCGGGCACCCCTTCAGTGCCATGAATCGGGGTGTGAGGGCCGGGCACCCTTTCAGTGACATGACCCGGGGTGTGAGGGCCGGGCACCCCTCCAGCAGCATGGCCCAGGGTGTGAGGGCGGGGCACCCCTTCAGCACCATGGCCCGGGGTGTGAGGGCCGGGCACTTCTCCAGCACCATGGCCCGGGGTGGGAGGTCCAGACATCTCTGCAACTCCATGGCCCGGGTGTGAGGGCCGGGCACCCCTTCAGTGTCTTGACCCGGGGTGTCAGGGCCGGACACCCCTCCAACACCATGGCCCGGGGTTTGACGGCCGGGCACCGCTTCAGTGCCATGTCCCTGGGTGTGAGGTCCGGGCACCTTTTCAGTGCCATGACCCGGGGTGTGAGAGCCGGGCTCGATTTCAGTGCCATGAATCGGGGTGTGAGGCCCGGGCACCCCTCCAGCACCATGACCCGGGGTATGATGGCCGGGCACCCTTCAGTGCTATGCGGACACGGGGTTCGAGGGCCGGGCACCCTTTCAGTGACATGACACCGGGGTGTGAGGTCCAGGCACCCTTTCAATGACATGACCCGGGGTGTGTGGGGGCCGGGCACCCTTTCAGTGCCATAACCCGGGGTGTGAGGGCCGGTCACTCCTTCAGTGCCATGACCCGGGGTGCGAGGGCGGGGCACACCTTCAGCCCCAAAACCCGGGGTGTGAGGGCCGGGCACTCGTTTAGGTCTATGACCAGGGGTGTGAGGGCCGGGCACTCGTATAGGTCTATGACCAGGGGTGTGAGGGCCGGGCACTCGTTTAGGTCTATGGCCAGGGGTGTGAGGGCCGGGCATACCTTCAGTGCCATGGCCAGGGGTGTGACGGCCGGGTTACCACTTCAGTGCTATGACCCCTGGTGTGAGGGCCGGGCACCCCTTCAGTGACATGAATCGGGGTGTGGGCCAGGGCATGACGGGTGTGAGGGCCGGGCAATTTCAGTGACATGACCCTGGGTGTGAGGGCCAGGCACCCCTTTAGTGACATGAGGGCCGGGCACCCCTTCAGTGCCATGAATCGGGGTGTGAGGGCCGGGCACCCCTTCACATGCTATGAACCGGCCTGGGCCGGGCCGGGCATCCCTTCACATGACCACTGGGTGTGAGGGCCGGGCTTCCTTTTTAGTGCCATGATCGCCGGGGTGTGATGAATCGGCCAGGGCACCCGGTATGTGAGGGCCGGGCACCCCTCCATCACCATGGCCCGGGTGTAAAGGCCGGGCACCCCTTCAGTGTCATGACCGGGGTGTCCCGGACATCCCTCAGTGCCATGACCCGGGGTGTGAGGGCCGGGCACCGCTTTAGTGCCATGACCCGGTATGTGAGGGCCGGGCACCCCTTTAGTGCCATGAGCCGGGGTGTGAGGGCCGGGCACCCCTTTAGTGCCATGAAACGGGGTGTGAGGGCCGGGCACCCATACAGAGCTATGATCCGAAGAGTGAGGGCTGGGCACCCCTTCACATGACACGGAATGTGAGGGCCGGGCACCTTTTCAGTGCCATGACCAGGGGTTTGAGGTCCAGGCTCGATTTCAGTGCCATGAATCAGGGTGTGAGGTCCGGGCACCCTCCAGCATCATGACCCGAGGTGTGAGGGCCGGACACCCCTTCAGTGCCATGAGCCGGGGTGTGAGGGCCGGGCACCATTTAGGCTATGACCGGGGTGTGAGGACCGGGACCGTTCAACCCCAAGACCCGGGTAGTGAGGGCCGGGCACCCCTTCAGTGCCATGACCAGGGGTGTGACGGCCGGGCACCTCATCAGTGCCATGACCCGGGATGTGAGGGCCGGGTACCCCTTCAGTGACATGACCCGGAGTGTGAGGGCCTGGCACCTCTATAGTGACATGACCCGGTGTGTTAGGGCCGGGCACCCTTTCAGCACCATGACCCTGGGTGTGAGGGCCGGGCACCCCTTCAGCACCATGACCCGGTGTGTGAGGGGCGGGCACCCCTTCAGTTCCATGAACCGGGGTGTGAAGGCCGGGCACCCCTTCAGTGACATGAACCGGGGTGTGAGGGCCGGGCACCCTTTCAGTGCCATGAAACGGGGTGTAAAGGCCGGGCACACCTCCAGCACCATGACCCGGGGTGTGAGGGCCGGGCTCGATTTCAGTGCCATGAATCGGGGTGAGGGCCGGGCACCCCTCTAGCACCATGACACGGGGTATAAGAGCCGGGCACCCCTTCATTGACATGACCCGGTGTGTGTTTGCCGGGTACCCTTTCAGTGCCATGACCCGGGGTGTGAAGGCCGGGTACCCGTTTAGGTCTATAACCAGGGGTGTGAGGGCCGGGTACACCTTCAGTGCCATGGCCAGGGGTGTGACGGCCGGGCACCCCTTCAGTGACATGACCTGGGGTGTGAGGGCCGGGCACTATTTCAGTGCCATGAAATGGGGTGTGAAGGCCGGACAACCCTACAGTGCTGTGAACCGGGGTGTGAGGGCCGGGCACCCCTTCACATGACCCGGGGTGTGAGGGCCGGGCACCCCTTCACATGACCCGGGGTGTGAGGGCCGGGCACCCCTTCACATGACCCGGGGTGTGAGGGCCGGGCACCCCTCCAGTGCCATGAATCGGGGTGTGAGGGCCGGGCATCCCTTCAGCGCCATGACCCGGGGTGTGAGGGCCGGCCTCGATTTCAGTGCCATGAATAAGGGTGTGAGAGCCGGTCACCCCTCCAGCACCATGACCTGGGGTATGAGGGCACCCTTTCAGAGACATGACACGGGGTGTGAGGGCCGGGCACCCCTTCAATGACATGAACCGGGATGTGAGGGCCGGGCACCCCTCCAGCACCATGGCCCGGGGTGTTAGGGCGGGCCACCCCTTCAGCACCATGGCCCGGGGTGAGGGCTGGCATCTCCAGCACCATGGCCCGGGTGAGGCTGACACCTCTCCAACACCATGGCCTGGGTGTCAGGCCGGACACCCTCCAGCACCATGGACCGGTGTTTGACGGCCGGGCACCTTTTCAGTGCCATGACCCAGGGTGTGAGAGCCGGGCTCGATTTCAGTGCCATGAATCGGAGTGTGAGGGCCGGGCACCCCTCCAGCACCATGATCCAGGGTATGAGGGCCGGGCACCCCTTCAGTGCTATGACCCGGGGCTTGAGGGCCGGGCACCCTTTCAGTGACATGACACCGGGGTGTGGGTCCAGGCACCCTTTCAATGACATTTCCCGGGGTGTGTGGGGGCCGGGCACCCTTTCAGTGCCATAACCCGGGGTGTGAGGGCCGGTCACTCCTTCAGTGCCATGACCCGGGGTGCGAGGGCGGGGCACACCTTCAGCCCCAAAACCCGGGGTGTGAGGGCCGGGCACTCGTTTAGGTCTATGACCAGGGGTGTGAGGGCCGGGCACTCGTATAGGTCTATGACCAGGGGTGTGAGGGCCGGGCACTCGTTTAGGTCTATGGCCAGGGGTGTGAGGGCCGGGCATACCTTCAGTGCCATGGCCAGGGGTGTGACGGCCGGGTTACCACTTCAGTGCTATGACCCCGGGTGTGAGGGCCGGGCACCCCTTCAGTGACATGAATCGGGGTGTGAGGGCCGGGTACAATTTCAGTGACATGACCCTGGTGAGGGCTGGGCACCCCTTAGTGACATGACCCACGTGTGTGAGGGCTGCACCCCTTCAGTGCCATGAATCGGGTGAGGGCCGGGCACCTCTTTCAGTGACATGACCCGGGTGTGGGGCTGGGCACCCCTCCAGCACCATGGCCCGGGTGTGAGGGCGGGGCACCCCTTCAGCACCATGGCCCGGGGTGTGAGGGCCGGGCACCTCTCCAGCACCATGGCCCGGGGTGTGAGGGCCGGACACCTCTCCAACACCATGGCCCGGGGTGTGAGGGCCAGGCACCCCTTCAGTGTTTTGACCCGGGGTGTCAGGGCCGGACACCCCTCCAGCACCATGGCCCGGGGTTTGACGGCCGGGCACCGCTTCAGTGCCATGTCCCGGGGTGTGAGAGCCGGGCACCTTTTCAGTGCCTTGACGCGGGGTGTGAGAGCCGGGCTCGATTTCAGTGCCATGAATCGGGGTGTGAGGGCCGGGCACCCCTCCAGCACCATGATCCGGGGTATGAGGGCCGAGCACCCCTTCAGTGCTATGACCCGGGGTTTGAGGGCCGGGCACCCTTTCAGTGACATGACACCGGGGTGTGAGGTCCAGGCACCCTTTCAATGACATGACCCTGGGTGTGTGGGGGCCGGGCACCCTTCAGGCACATAACTGGGTGTGAGGGCCACTCCTTCAATGACCAGGTGGGTGGGCCGGGCACCCTTAGTGCCATGACCGGGGTGTGAGGCCGGGCACTCGTTTAGGTCTATAAGGGCCGGGCAGTGGGTGTGAGGGGGCCGTGCCAGGGCCACCCGTGCACCATGACATCCGGGGTGTTCAGTGCCATGAATCGGGGTGTGAGGGCCGGGCACCCCTACAGAGCTATGAACCGCCTGTGAGGTCCGGGCATCCCTTCACATGACACTGGGTGTGAGGGCCGGGCTTCTTTTTAGTGCCACGACCAAGGGTGTGATCGCCGGGCACCCGTTCAGTGCCATGAATCGGGGTGTGATGGCCAGGCACTCCTTCAGCTCCATGACCCGGTATGTGAGGGCCGGGCACCCCTCCATCACCATGGCCCGGGGTGTAAAGGCCGGGCACCCCTTCAGTGTCATGACCTGGGGTGTCAGGGCCGGACATCCCTCCAGCACCATGACCCGGGGTGTGACGGCCGGGCACCGCTTCAGTGCCATGACCCGGTATGTGAGGGCCGGGCACCCCTTTAGTGCCATGAGCCGGGGTGTGAGGGCCGGGCACCCCTTTAGTACCATGAAACGGGCTGTGAGGGCCGGGCACCCATACAGAGCTATGATCCGAAGAGTGAGGGCTGGGCACCCCTTCACATGACACGGAATGTGAGGGCCGGGCACCTTTTCAGTGCCATGACCAGGGGTTTGAGGTCCAGGCTCGATTTCAGTGCCATGAATCAGGGTGTGAGGTCCGGGCACCCCTCCAGCATCATGACCCGAGGTATGAGGGCCGGACACCCCTTCAGTGCCATGAGCCGTGGTGTGAGGGCCGGGCACCCCTACAGAGCTATGAACCGGGGTGTGAGGACCGGGAACCGCTTCAACCCCAAGACCCGGGTAGTGAGGGCCGGGCACCCCTTCAGTGACATGACCCGGGGTGTGAGGGCCAGGGACCCTTTCAGTGACATGACCCGGGGTGTGAGGACCGGGAACCCCTTCAATGACATGAACCTGCAGTGTGTGGGCCGGGCAACACTTCAGCACCATGACCCGGGATGTGAGAGCCGGGATCGATTTCAGTGCCAAGAATCGGGGTGTGAGGTCCGGGAACCCCTCCTGCACCATGACCCAGGGTTTGAGGGCCGGGCACCCCTTCAGTGACATGACAAGGGGCGTCAGGGCCGTGCACCCCTTCAGTGCCACGTGCCGGGGTGTGAGGGCCGGGCACCCCTTCAGTGCCATGAACCGGGGTGTGAAGGCCGGGCACCCCTTCAGATGACACGGGGTGTGAGGGCCGGGCACCTTTTCAGTGCCAAGACCCGGTGTGTGAGGGCCGGGCACCCTTTGAGTGCCATGAATCGGCGTGTGATGGCCGGGCTCAACTTCAGTTCCATGACCCGTTGTGTGAGCGCCGGGAACCGCTTCAACCTCATAACCTGGGGTGTGAGGGCCGGGCAAACCTTTAGGTCCATGACCCGGGGTGTGAGGGCCGTGCACCCCTTCAGTAACATGACCCGGGGTGTGAGGGCCAGGCACCCCTTTTGTGACATGACTTGGGGTGTGAGGGCCGGGCACCCCTCCAGCACCACGACCCGGAGTGTGAGGGCCGGGCACCCCTTCAATGCCATGAACCGGGGTGTGAGGGCCGGGAACCCCTTCAGTGCCATGAATATTGGTTTGAAGGCCAGGCACCCTTTCAGTGCCATGAAACGGGGTGTGAAGGCCGGGCACCCCTCCAGCACCATGATCCGGTATGTGAGGGCTGGGCACCCGTCCAACACGATGGACCGAGGTGTGAGGACCGGGCACCCCTTCACATGACCCGGGGTGTGAGGGCCGGGCACCCCTTCACATGACCCGGGGTCTGAGGGCCGGGCACCCCTTCAGTGCCATGAATCAGGGTGTGAGGCCAGGCACCCTTCAGCACCTGACCTGGGATACCAGGGCCGAGCACAGCAGTGCTATAAGCCGGGGTGTGAGGCCGGGCACCCCGTTCAGTGACATGACCAGGGGTGTGGGGAGCTAGGCACCTTGGTAACATGACCGGTGTGCTTGAGGCCAGGCACCCCTTGGTCTCATGAATCAGGGTGTAGGGCCGGGGCACCCCATGCAGTGCTTCTGGCCCGTGTGAGACCCGATCCACTCCTTCAGTGCAGCCCGGGTGTGATGGCCAGGCACCTTCTGCCCATGACCCTGGGTGTGAGGGCCCAGGGCACTCGTTTGAAGTCTATAACCAGGGGTGTGAGGGCCGGACATTCGTTTAGCTCTATGACCACGGGTGTGAGGGCCGGGCACACCTTCAGTGCCATGGCCAGGGGTGTGACGGCCGGGCACCTCATCAGTGCCATGACCCGGGATGTGAGGGCCGGGTACCTCTTCAGTGACATGACCCTGAGTGTGAGGGCCTGGCACCTCTATAGTGACATGGTCCGGGGTGTGAGGGCCGGGCACCCTTTCAGCACCATGACCCTGGGTGTGAGGGCCGGGCACCCCTTCAGCACCATGACCCGGTGTGTGAGGGCCGGGCACCCCTTTAGTTCCATGAACCGGGGTGTGAAGGCCGGGCACCCCTTCAGTTACATGAACCGGGGTGTGAGGGGCGGGTACCCTTTCAGTGCCAAAAAACGGGGTGTAAAGGCCGGGCACACCTCCAGCACCATGACCCGGGGTATGAGGGCCGGGCACCCCTTCAGTGCTATGTCCCGGGGTGTGAGGACCGGGCACCCTTTCAGTGACATGAACCGGGGTGTTAGGGCAGGGCACCCCTTCAATTACATGACCCGTAGAGGATGGGCCGGGCACCCTTTCAGTGCCATGACCCGGGGTGTGAGGGCCGGTCACTCCTTCAGTGACATGACCCATGGTGTGAGGACCGGGAACCCCTTCAATGACATGAACCTGGAGTGTGTGGGTGGGGCAACACTTCAGCACCATGACTCGGGATGTGAGAGCCGTGCTCGATTTCAGTGCCAAGAATCGGGGTGTGAGGGCCGGGCACCCGTTTAGGTCTATGAGCAGGGGTGTGAGGCCGGGCACACCTTCAGTGCCATGACCCAGGGTGTGAGGGCCGGGAACCCCTTCAGTGACATGACCCGGGGCGTCAGGGCCGGGCACCCCTTCAGTCCCATGCGCCCGGGTGTGAGGGCCAGGCACCCCATAAGTGCCAAGAAACGGG